>NC_056730.1:191721072-191948572 GCF_019279795.1 Protopterus annectens
AATGTACTGCAGTGCAAGATGTTTTCAGAGGTAATGTGTAATGCATACATGTCAGGTTGTGTAGCCATCCAGCTATGATGCATTTCAGTTGTTAGTAACACTGATTGATTGTTATCTCCATAATGTTATCCATTTGTGTTGTAGGTGTACATGTGTCAGCAGGAGGATGGTCTGCAGTCATATTCCACAAGGGTTATGGTACTGTGGTGACACCATGGCCGTGACATATCCTGTGTACAGTTGCACACGTCTCAGGTTTGTATAACAGCTATTCGTTGTGCCACCTTGAAAGGTGACCCGCTGGGATATGTATAATCTGCAACCTTATGTCACCCCATCCATATACACACACATCCTTACTTGGCAGCACTGTGACTAGACCCCTACCTAGGTATGTAGTGCTACTGAACTGTGTGGCTTTCATTGCACACACCACACGTTTAGGGTGAGGTGTGTACCAGGTTACATGTTACAAGCAGAACATCCTCAGACATGTACAATATGGTAATGGAGGATTTCATGGTTGTATATGGAGAATACAGTGTGTCATACCATCATATACACATTGACAGGCACTTCACAGGCAGACACACATCTTAGAGACCTGGGCTTATTGGTGCTAACCAACTAGTCCTTGTGTCCAATGTGTTACAGGTAGGCTGCACACAGCACATGCATAGCTCGACTGTATTGTGGTATCAGTTACCTGTATGGTTGATGATGGTGACATTGGTCACCAAAAAGTGGTACGTGGGACATACACCGGGTGTACCATGGTGTAATTACAGTGTACACAGCATCCACATCCCCCAATGGATATTGTACACACTGGAACCCATTATGATACTCTGACATATCCACTATCACACATTGCCCACGACGACAATACAACCCATTGTATATTACAATGGTGGTACTACAGGGATATGCATCTAATGCACATGCCACAGGCATTGTAGGGTGTTGCATTGCAATGCATTACCTATGGGCAGTGACAACACTATCTGTACTACTGTGTGGCAATGTATAGTGTAATAGGAGTATGTGGCCTCGGAATGGTGTACCCTACAGATAAGCAAACATGCACACATACAGACACTTGGCAGACCTCAATAGGTTTCCCATGCCTATTGACCCATTTGTACAACACTATTGTGCTGGTACTGCAAGGCACATGTAGCTGTTAGGGAGAGAAGTGCAACAGGGTACATGTCATGTCCAATACAGAAGCGGCCACATCCGACTATGGCAATGGGAGTTGAGGTGGTTGTGAAGCCTGTCATGGAATTCCCAACTACTGGTGTACTAACAAACACTGATTTCCTCAGTAATGGACACGCATGTGTGTCAGTACTGTGGTGCATTGCTGCAGGTGGTCATAGCTGTGTACCTGGCTACTGTCCATGGAGGGATTGGATGTGTAGGGGGTGTGTGTACATTGGTATCATGCCACCTGACATGTGCCAGCAGGCAATCTATCGACAGACACCATGTTAGTGACTGTCAGGGTGAGAGTGACATGCATCAGCTAATCCTCTGGGTGCCTTCTGCACATGGCCACAGAGGTGATCCAGTTGACATGTATGCAACATGTATTACAACACATGGTTAGTGTCTGTGATGGAGACCTGTGCCCAAGCATGTTCAGTTGACTGTGGTGGTGTAGTGTAGGTACCCGTGGCATGTGGCCCATACAGGGTGTTGTCTCCTATATGTGGCAGGTAGTACACAGCTGGCCAGACATGTCAGTGTAAATCAAGCATAGGTTCTCTGTACATATGCCAGCTGGATACCTGGCATCTGTACATCTGTAGAGGGACTGACAGACACCAGTTTGGTGAGTAGCTATGCACTAGGATTAATGTGTCAACAGATAGAAGTTTGACAACAATATGTATGCCATTACTACATGATGTAAGCCCTCACTAACATGCGCTGTACAGACGGTACTCTACAGTTACATTTCACGTCTGATTATTTAGTAGAGGATATATACGGTGACACAGCCCACACACCAGGAACACAACAGTGAGGCCTCGGAGTGCAGCTATGCCAGCAGGTGTGCTTGTTGTCAGTAGTAATGTTAGCACTCTACCCTTCCTTAGGACAGCACTGTCAACAGTAGTACCGCAATGTTAGACTACATGCCAGTGTGACAGCATGTACCCTGGGTTTCTATCCCTGCATGTAACACATTCACATGGATAACAGTGCTGTGCAGGTCTCATATACTTGTATGTCCCAGACATGAGTGTGGCTTAATGGCTAAGGTGTTTGCCTTACAAACACAAGGTGCAGCGTTTGAGTCTCACAAGGGATAATTGGCTAGGCTTAAAATGGCTCGCAAGGGCAGTTAGCTTAGTACTAAACTATGAACTATAACACTCAAAACCCTTTGCTACTGTAATGAAAGCACATAGACACATGTACTGTACATGGCAGTACATACACTTATTACAGATGTCATTTCCCAGGGTTTGACGTAGCCTTGTATGTTACGCTGACATAGCCTCTGTGTAGACGATGCCATAGAGTATAGCTGAAGGTCATCTAGATGGTCAGCATAGGCCATCTGCTTTAGGCCTGTGATTCCTATAGTGAGGTATTTCCACTGCCAACCCAACTGTCGCAGATGTCTAGTGAGGTACATACCAAATGGGGCGTTGTACTCTATACTGGTTGTAATGAGGGATGAGTACAGTGGGACAATTACCTCCTTCTTCTGGATGTAAAGGCCTCAGTGATGATGTGTGCCACATAGAAGGATTTCCTTACTATTGTGGCAATGTGGTTAATGAAGGTGAGACCACTGTCCACCTCTTTCCTTATGACTGCCAGCACACTTTCGGTGTTTAGTGTACTGCCACCTATGTGGTAATTCATGGGTACATGGTATTTCCAAAGGGGATAACTATGCATTACTTGGCATTAAGCTTGAGCCCATGGCTCTGGCACCAAGCATCTGTTTCTGTAAAGCCATGTTGTAGAATATCCACATCATTTGGGGATGCAATAATGGCTCCCAGTTTGCAGTCATCTGTAAACTTTGTTAGCCAGAGTTCCGTAGTGTTGGCCTGTACTTTATGGAAGTAAATGCCAAACAAGAATTGTCCCAGGACTGACCGTGAGGTACTCCACTTGTCACTTGTCTGGAGCAGGTATTGGACTTTGCTACTTTTACAGTCTGGGTTCTGTCAGTAAGTCAGTTGGCAACCCATCGAGTGATGCAGGAGTTTATGGCCAGCTTCGTAATGTCTCCGGAGTAGGGGATGTTGTCGAAGGCCTTGGCAAAGTCCACAGCTCCGGAGACTGATTCAAAGTAGTCAATCAGATACAGGAGACAAGATCGGCACTTCACGAGCCCAATCTGGGTGGGGTCCAGTGTTTTCTGGTTTGTTTATAAGTTGCATGATAATGCATTCCATGCCCTTGCAGATAAGGCTCGTCAGACGGATGGGACGGTAGTTCTTGGGATCCAAGGTGGATTCCTCCTTGTGGAGTGCGATAACTAACTGTGCGCCACTCAGTGGGATCAAAGCCTGAGGTGAGGCTATGATTAAACATGACACTTAGGTAAGATGCAAGTTTATTTTGTAGTTCATGTAGTACACAGCCCGGGATGTCATCTGGTCCCATGGATGCGGTATTCCTAGCAGTGGATACTGTGGTTTCCACCTGTGTGGCTGTGATTACTGGAATTTGGCATTCTTTTGGTACTGAGATGGGCCCTTTAGGGGGTGAAAGTAGGGTGAAAGTGGCACTAAATTGATCTGCCCAGATATTGGAAAACTCCTTGGAATCAGTATATCTAATGCCATTCTGTTGTAGCTCAGATGCTCTGAGCATTGCCGTTTAGATCATGGACATAACTATAGAATGCCTTGTGGTTGTCTTTGGAAACTATGGCAATTATATTTATGTAACAAGCTTTGGCGGATTTTGCGGGATATTAGCTTCTTACTGAGGCTGGTAAGGGAGCAGTTTGCATTTTGGGATTATCCTTTTTTCTGCAACAGTTTCGTCCTGCTGTTATATAGTTTGTTTATGGCAGTGGAGCACAAGATTGGCTTCCTTTTTTGGAGGACAGTGTCTTGGTTCTAATTCAGATGGCACAATTGATGCACGAGTGGATGCGCTTATACAGTGCCTTAGTGTAGGATTCACCAGTTGCACTTTCAGCTCCCATCTCCATGGGTGTCATGAAGTTTGTCACTTCTGACTTGAGTAGCATGGCGTTGGCTTTGGAGAGGGGTTTTATGCAGGTTTCCTTACTGGCGGCTGGGGGTGGGATGTGGATATCAACAGTGATTTCCTTATGGTCAGACATGACCAATGAGGGGTTGACCACTGGTGTGGATCATCTTTCTCCCATGTTGGTAATGACCAAGTCTAGGATATTGAAGACCCAGGTTGGACAATGGATTAGTTGATCCAGGGGGTTGGAATGTATGAATTCCAGAAACCATTGGTAACAGGTGTTGGTACCCGAGTTGTTTTCCAAGTTAATGGCAGAGTAGTTGAAATCACCCAGTATTATGGTGTTTGGTTGAATCTTAATATTGCCCAGTATGTTTATAACTGTGTAGTGAGAATCATGGGGCATGGAGGGGGATCTGTAGCAAGCTACAATTTGGATTGCAGTCTTACCTAGTGTTAGTTGCATCTGGAGATTCTCAGATGCATTGTGTTGGGAACTAGGCTGGAGGTGTGAATAACCTTGGTGCATATGGACACTCCTCCACCTGTAGTGCTGTGGTCTTGGTTTGCTGCCCGAAATGTGTGATAAAAGTTGTAGCCAGGTATTACAGGTGCGCTCTCTGGAGCATTGAACCAGGTCGCAGTTACTGCATAGATATCGATGTTCTCCATTTGTAGGTGTGCCTCAAGAGAATGCCTTTTTAGATTTAAACTTCTAGCATTGGGTTGCATTACCTTCAGTTTTGCATGCTTGTATCTATTACAGTGGTGGTTTTGTCCTTTGCCTAGATAAGGTACTATGGGGGTGCCAAAAGCTGTAGCCAGTAACCTGAATCCTAGGGGCAACAGGTGCAGACCTTCTCTGGCAAAACATTGTGGTTTGTAAATCATGTCGTCCCAGGCAGACAGATACTGGATCCCCTTTGAATGACATCAGACGCTTAGCCATTAGTTGAAGTCATTGCTGTGTATATGTATGTGTGTGAATGTTTTATATATATATATATATATATATATATATATATATATATATATATATGTATATGTGTGTACATATATATATATATCCATATATGTATGTGGATATGTATATGTGTATATATCTATACAGATATGTGTATACATGTGTACACATATATGTTTACCATATGTCCAGAACATGTAGTGGAGTCCTACCTCAGCACCAATAGTCCCAACCCCATAGTGCAAGGGGAAGTCATGGATGTATTGCAGGTATATATGTAGACTGTTGCTACTGTCATATGGGTGTCTTAACAGACATGTTGGGTGTGGGAGGTCACATCTGCTGCAGACATGTACACCATTGCCTACGGACAGACATCCTAGGGGCATCATAGTACAGTACCACTGCTAGCACAGTAATGATCCTGTAGACTACAGCAGGGATATGCCCAATATATGTGGACAGTCTGGCACTCGCTGGTCAGTCCAGAAGTGTACACATATCCACTTCATGCGAGACATGTGGACCACACCTCCCAATGTGGATGTTACTAGCTATGTACATGGGTATATCCCAACAATACTGGGGTACATATGCCCACACAGTGTATGCACGGACACACGCCAGTCGGTCCAGACACATAATACCTGGTGGTGCTCAGTTCACAAGGCCACATACTACCCAGTACATAGTGACATACATATGTACAGCATACCAGCATGCCTTTGTCAGGAATACACAACAGTTATGCTGGCCTGGCAGCAGTATGTCTCGCAAATAACTGGACATAACAGCACACTGGGTAATTACAGTAGGCTGCTAAGCATGTCAGAAAGCACTGGGCAAACTACAGGCAGACTGCCACAACACTGGACAACAAATTGTATGGGGGAATACACATGTGCCTGCGATTATAGTGGGCTCGACACACAGGTCGCAGCACAGCGTAGCAGACACCTGTGAGAAAATGCATACCCACATCCAATGTCAATGCAGCCACAGCCACATATGATACACAAGCTTAATATGACACTGTAACGATTGTCTGATAAACGCCATCCTCATATGTGCCACTCACACACTAACCCTACATACACTGGTCATGGCACAGTGTGGTCTGATGTCTGTCTGTGGTATGGGACACATTGTCTTGCTGGCCCTACAGACATGTGAGCCAGTAGGGTAACATACATTGGAGCTGCATGCAACATCAGATATAACAGGACCAAGAACAATGGTGTCTACCACAGTCTGTACAGAGCCCAAGGTTCGTAAGCGCAATATATACACTGTCAATCATCCTAACTCAGGGGTCTGCAACCTGTGGCTCTGGAGCCACATGAGTCTCTTCCACCCAGCTGTAGTGGCTCCCTGTACCTCTAAGGATTAATGGACACTCTACAGCACACAACACACACACACACACACACACACACACACACACACACACACACACACACATCAAGAAATCCCAGCACAGGAACACAATTATGGACATATGTTAGGTATTATTCTTATACATTTTATTTTATATCTAGTATAACTACATATGAAACTGTATATGCTCTGTTCTTACACACTTTATTTTATATCTAGTATAACTATATAGGAAACTGCATATGCTCTGCTGTCTCCATTTTAGGAGTCAGATAGCTGTTGTGCCTCCCAATTAATTTAGTTTGGTGGGTGAGGGGTCAGGACTGGATCTTTGGATAGTGAAGTTTGCAGACCCCTGCCCTACGTACACAGACTACAGTACTGTACACACAAACATGGAATGTCCAAGTATGTCCTCAGAAACAACCCCTACTACACACAACATGTCCAGCAGTCTGTTATCTGACTGGCTTGTTATCAGGTATGATGTCAAATAATGGTGTACAGAACATATGCACCATATATATGTGGGCTTCATCTGCACAGCACATGTGTGCACCTCTGCAGTGTAGAGGTCAGTACATGTAACAGTGTTATATGCCCGTGTACGTCAGTGTATGGGGGGTATGCACCATAAGTATCCTAGGGTGTTACAAAATGTGAGGAATACCAGTAGTAAGCTGCCTTAAAGTATACAAATGTACATTACCATACATTTCACCTTGTAAACATTGGTGACCTACTGCTTACTGCTATCACTGTAATTGTGATGATTTCAGTTATGCATTGTTATGTAACAGATACTGGCCATTGTGTCAACCTAGGTCTTTTCCCCCTAGTGATTGCATGTAGAGTGTATGTAGAGGCTACTGGGCTATACATCTGCATTACATACTGTTCATTGCTTGTTATCCTGTAGCCCTGTCTGTCTTTCCTGTTGTACTACTTGGAGGCCTTGGCATGGACAACAGATGTGATGTTTTCAGATTACTGTAATAAATGATCTATTTGACAGTTGCATTACTCTGTTTGTATGTATTTCAAAGCATAATCAGCTATAAGACATGGTATATACAACTGTAATAGTACACAAATAAACCTTTCTTATGTATACAAACCTGTGTGTTGGGTTACATTCTTTGACTTCTCTGTGGGTATATGTTTCAGGCAACAATTGTCTTTGGTATGGGTGACTCATACACTGTCAATTGGATGAGGTAGCAACTGTAGGGATACTGGCTGTTCAGTATGGTGTGCACCCTCTGACTATGTATCTTCCTAGATATACGTGTGTGTGTATATATGTATATATATATATATATATATATATATATATATATATATATACACACACACACATACATACACACACACACACACACACACACATTATGCATATACAAGTATCTGCATACATGTGTGTGTGTATATGTATCTTAGGACTGTTTATTGCTTACACATTGTACATTCACTATGGTAGCCAGACTGTACTGCATGGTAGGTTATCAATACCAGCCTGACATAATACATGTGGGATGGCTTACTGTTAACATCTTGTGGCCATGTAGTGTCAGGTCCTGGTTATGTCATTTACAACAGTTGGTACTGTATTGCAGGGCTGACCCGTTTTGCTGGTTGGGGGGGGTGATATCAATACATGTAAGACTTATGTTGCTTGAGCCCCCAATCCCATTAATGATGCCTATGTTCATATATGTCTTTATGTTCTCTATATATATATATATATATATATATATATATATATATATATATATATATATATATATATATATATATATACACACACACACACACACACACACACACATACATATATATATATATATATATATATATATATATATATATATATACATACATACATACATATCTATATATAGATCTGCCCAGCAACAAAACAAACAGCCTCAGCAAGGCTCAAACCCAGGACCCTGCACACCATACACAAAGTTATTTACCACTAAGCCATGACAGACATACATAAATCCGATGTTTTCAGAAACATATCATCCAGCCCAGTGATGCAACAGTACAGAGAATGTATACCAACATCTAGATGTATGTGTATGTGTGTAAATATATTAATATCTAAACAGATATATATGTTTTATATATATGTATATATATATATATATATATATATATATATATATATATATATATATATATATATATATATAGATATATATATATATATATATATATATATATATATATATATATATATATATATATATATCTATATATCTATATATAAACATATATACATGCAAATGCCTACAATGACACATATATATGTCTACATATACACAGAGAGGTACATATATGTATGCAGATCTATAGCTATGTAGGTATATATATGGACACAGTCATACATATGTAAGCTGATATACATACCTATATAGGTATATGTGGCCATACATCTGTAGATAGCAATGATAGATTAACAAAAACAGATATGTCCACATGCACCGTTAATGGGGTTGAGACGCCCCAAACAATATAAGTCTTGTACAAATAGGCATATCCGCCCCAGCCAAGCACTTGTGCCCTGCAATACACTACCAAGTGTTGCAGATCCCATAACCAGGACCTGACATGACATGGGCACAAGATGTTAACAGTACTACATCCCACCTGTATGATGTCAAGCTGGTATTGGTAACATATCATGCAGTTCAGTCTGGCTCCCATAGAAATTATAAAATGTGGAAGCTATCAACATCCCCAGGATACAGATACATAGACACATATCTGCAGATACAGATATACCTATATATATATATATATATATATATACGCACACACACACACTGACTATATATATATATATAATAGATATACATGTGACTACACATACACATGCAGAGATATGTACAGTAAGATACATATGTAGAAGGTGCACAAAATATGAACAACCACTATGCCTACAGTTCACACCTGAACAACTGTATGGGCCACCCATACAAATGACAATCACTGCCTGCAACATATACCCACAGAGAGGTCATAGGAAAAAACACCACACACAGGTTTGCAGGAATGGAAAACCTTTATTTGTGTACTTTTACAGTTCTATATACTATTGCTACTGTAATGGGGACTGCCTTCACAGACATGGTGTGTGTGGGAGGTCACATCTGCTTTCCACATGTGCCACTGGCTGCTGACAGATATCCTAAGGACATCATAGTAAAGCACCACTGCTAGCACATACTGCCCCTATCGACTGCAGCAGAAATGTTGGCCAATATATGTGGACATTCTGACACACTCTGTACAGTCCAGAGGTATACACAGAACCCTTTAGTGCAAAACATGTGTACCATGCCTGACAATATGGATGTTAACAGCCATGTAGATGGGTATAACACATAAATGGTATACATATGCCACCATAGGTTATGCATGCATTCACACACCCCTGTCTGGCCTGACACGTAATAACCGCTGGTACAGGGGTGCCATGGCCACATACTACCCACTAGATATTGACATACAGCTGTACAGCATCCCACTGCTCTGTCTGACATACATGATTTTTAAGGGAGGCCCAGCAGCAGTACATCTGGCAAGTATCTGCACATGACATCTCACTGGATAAGTACACTAAGCTGCTAGGCATGTAACAATGCACTGTGCAGGCTACAGGCAGACTGGCTCAACACTGGCCTACATCTCCTATGGGGGAATGTACATGTACTTGCATATATAGCAGGCTGTACAGGCATGTCACAGCACAGGGTAAGATACACCTGTGTGAAAGTGCATAACCACAACCACTGAGAACACAGCCACATATAGCAAGCTAGCATAATATTATAGTATATGGACTATCTGTTCAACACCATCCTCATGTGTGCCACTCACACACTAACCCTACATATACTGGGACGCAACACAGTTTGGTCTGATGGCTGACTGTGGTATGGGACATGTGTGTGCATGGCCCTACAAACATGTAAGCTAATACGGTAACATACAGTGGAGCAGCATCAGATAGGATGGGACGTTGGACGATGACAACTACCACAGTCTGTACACAGGCCAAGGTACACATTAACAATATACACACACTGTCGACATTCACCATAAGTACACAGACCTCAGTGCTGTACAAACAACCACAGTATGTCCAGATTATGTCATCAAATATAACCCCTACTGCACATAACATGTGTAGCAGTCTGATATCTCCCTGGCTTATCAGATATGATGACACTAATAATGCTGTACAGCACATGTGCACCTCTTCATGCACGACAGATGTACAAAGATTGACAGAGTTGTGGCTGGAAGCACATACACAGGCCTAATATTGACACGTTGCTGTGATAACCTCATACATTTACTGTTGTAACAGGGTTTGTTGCAACATATGTCTTATGAGGGATATGTAGTCGGTAACTGTCACGGCTTTCACCGTCTACAGACTGCAATCCTCACACTACCTTCTGCAGTCCACAGATAGATGCTCCATGGGTAGCACATGAAACCAAAGGCACAACACACTGCCCAGCCTGCAGATGGCCCTGCAGATGGGGATTGCTCATAAACACAGAACTGACATGGCAGGTATTGAGACATGTAGGACAGCCATATCCAAACACACTGTTAAACCAACATTATTCCAAATGCAGTATAGCAGCACTTACAGTCTGTAGTCAGGTCAGGCACAACCCCCCCCCTGTGTGTTGCCCTGTTTCCACAGTGTATGTTGTTAGAGGTAAATCCCCAATCCATCTGAGATGCTGTTTGCCAAACAGATCTAGTACCTGCTCACAGTGCATGAAAATTGCCACCACCAACATGATGTTCCTAGATAATGGAGTGTGTTTCCATGCAATTGGCTATAGGAATGTTACCAAAACTGTTCCACATGCAATCAGCTAGGGGAGGGCTGCAATGCATGCAGAGGCCATCAGCTGACCATGAGCATCACTTAACGACAACGGAATCTCTGCAGATTGTACCACGATAGTACACGAACCAAAATAGCAGCCGAAACACAATCTGCTAACTGCTTGCTCACAGAGTCAGCTAGTCAAGGAGCACACGGAGAATAAAAAAACAAATTTATTTCACAAATCCAAAGGTTGAGCGCTTTCACTCACTCGACTGTGAGTTTCATCAGAACAGTTCATTCAAAATAGCACCTACACTAAATAGTAAAAAAAAACTAATTAATTAACTTATTAGTAAACAGTTAATATTTTAACTAAGAAAATCTTCCTAAAAGAGGAAGTTATATTAAAATTATTGTTAAAAAACTGATTGATATACAGTTCGATGTACATAACATCGGTGCATAAATGCATTTTAAAAACTGCGATAATTCATAACAGAAACTATTCAAAAACATAGCAATGAACTACCCAAGGCTAGAGTGTGATTATATTAATCTAAATGTATATTAACTATAATACCAGTTGTAAAAAGTAGTGTACAATAACTGTAACAAGTACAATGACTGTAAAAAATACATATCAATGCACATGTGAAGCACTGGGAATTTAACTGAAGATTAATTTAACATAAGTAAGGGTTTGATAGTAAGAAAATCATTGAGCCCAGGTTCATTGGTGGCGTTAGTAAAAATCTGCCACCACAGTTCCCTAAAGGCTAAAAAGATTTTAGGATTTCCACCCCTAGGGTTGTTTCTGATGGTTTCAAGTATACCAAATTTAAAAGAGTGTTCTGGACCACAATTTAAAATGTGTCTATATAGGGCATTTTTAGTGTCCAACTTCTTGATAGAATACAAGTGAGAGTATATCCTCTGCCTCAGTTGCCTCTCTGTTTTTCCTATATAGAAGTATTGGCACACTGAGCAAACAGCCATGTAAACTAGCATTGTCGTTCTACAATTCCCTTTAACAAAATGTATTCTAGTTTTACATATATTCTTAAGACACAAATCATTACATTCTAATATATAACCGCATTGGTTACAGGTTCCGCATTTAGTAGTATGGGAAGTCTCAAGGTGTCTACTAATACCTACGTGTTCGAAAAGGTATTTGAGATTCTTACCCATTTTACTAACAAATAATGGTTCCTGTCCCACAATGTTTCCAATCTCCTGTATAGATGTAACTATATACCAATTATTACGTACAATATTTCTCAACTCTTGACTATGTGGGTTGTGTTCTACAATTAAAGCCCTACTGAAATTGGGCCTACCAACTTTATGGTGAATAATGACATTACTATCCAAGTTGGTGTTCATCCCTAACAATGGGGTGTATTTGGTTCCTCTAAGTTGGTACACATAAGAACAAACATCTCGCAACATGTGCTGATCATAGCCCCTCTCAATAAAGAGGCTAGTGACATATTTTAATTCGTCAATAGTGTCCTGATCCCTTGAAGTCATTCGTAGAGCCCTAATAAATTGACCCTTAAAAATGTTCCTTTTGAGTTTATAAGGGTGATAGCTGTTATAGTCCAAATACGAATTGGAAAAGGTGGCTTTTCTGTATACGGATGATTTAAAACCTTCATCATCAATGGAATTTATAGATATATCCTGATCATTAAAACCATTCTCGGTATGTGGGGGGTCTGTTATTTCTTTCTCCCGTTGCCCACTTGTCTCCAATTTCTGTGTGTTCTGTTTGCCTGATGTACTAAAAAACCCTGCTCTTGGTTGTTAAAAAAAGAATCTTGTTCAGACCTGTCATTTAAAGGTGTATACCGCCCATATGATTTGTTAGATCCCCACTTATACACAGTATGTCTATAATAGTGTTCTTTGTCCCTCTGCATTTTTTTGAACTTGCGTTCATAAGCTTTTTTAGCTCTATCCTCGGCTAATGAATACTGTTTCTGATATAAATTCTCCCATTGTGGGAAAGCTAAGTCCTTTAATATGGATTGGTTAAGTTTCTCTACTTCAACAATCATAGTACATAATTTAATATCATTGTATTTAATTAATTTCTTCATAAAATCAAACCCAAAGCAATCAAACATGTCATTGAAGTCATTTTCAACTTCAGCAGTAATATCGATGCCTAAAGGCACCTTAAAAAATCTCAAGCCCATCGGCACAACTCTAGATGTAATACAATAGTTCAGATAAGCATTGTCCAGTTTCAAAGCATTTATTACTCCCGGTACCTTGATGACATCTATATGGTGTGGAATGGCAATAGAAACACCTTCGACACTTTCATGGAACACATTAACAGTAGTTGCGAATATCTAAAATTTACTCATTCCTGTAGTACCATTGGAGTTCCATACTTAGACACCTATATTTCCATTGATGATGATGGTTTTAAATCATCCGTATATAGAAAAGCTACCTTTTCCAATTCGTATTTGGACTATAATAGCTATCACCCTTATAAACTTAAAAGGAACATTTTTAAGGGTCAATGTATTAGGGCTCTACGAATGACTTCAAGGGATCAGGACACCATTGACGAATTAAAATATGTCACTAGCCTCTTTATTGAGAGGGGCTATGATCAGCACATGTTGCGAGATGTTTGTTCTTACGTGTACCAACTTAGAGGAACCAAATACACCCCATTGTTAGGGATGAACACCAACTTGGATAGTAATGTCATTATTCACCACAAAGTTGGTAGGCCCAATTTCAGTAGGGCTTTAGTTGTAGAACATAACCCACACAGTCAAGAGTTGAGAAATATTGTACGTAATAATTGGTATATAGTTACATCTATACAGGAGATTGGAAACATTGTGGGACAGGAACCATTATTTGTTAGTAAAATGGGTAAGAATCTCAAATACCTTTTCGAACATGTAGGTATTAGTAGACACCTTGAGACTTCCCATACTACTAAATGCGGAACCTGTAACCAATGCGGTTATATATTAGAATGTAATGATTTGTGTCTTAAGAATATATGTAAAACTAGAATACATTTTGTTAAAGGGAATTGTAGAACGACAATGCTAGTTTACATGGCTGTTTGCTCAGTGTGCCAATATTTCTATATAGGAAAAACAGAGAGGCAACTGAGGCAGAGGATATACTCTCACTTGTATTCTATCAAGAAGTTGGACACCAAAAATGCCCTATATAGACACATTTTAAATAGTGGTCCAGAACACTCTTTTAAATTTGGTATACTTGAAACCATCAGAAACAACCCTAGGGGTGGAAATCCTAAAATCTTTTTAGCCTTTAGGGAACTGTGGTGGCAGATTTTTACTAACGCCACCAATGAACCTGGGCTCAATGATTTTCTTACTATCAAACCCTTACTTATGTTAAATTAATCTTCAGTTAAATTCCCAGAGCTTTACATGTGCATTGATTTGTATTTTTTACAGTCATTGTATTTGTTACAGTTATTGTACACTACTTTTTACAACTGGTATTATAGTTAATATACCTTTAGATTAATATAATCACACTCTAGCCTTGGGTAGTTCATTGCTATGTTTTTGAATAGGTTCTGTTATGAATTATCGCAGTTTTTAAAATGCATGTATGCACCGATGTTATGTACATCGAACTATATATTAATCAGTTTTTTAACAATAATTTTAATACAACTTCCTCTTTTAGGAAGATTTTCTTAGTTAAAATATTAACTGTTTACTAATAAGTTAATTAATTAGTTTTGGCGCCTTTTTTACTATTTAGTGTAGGTGCTATTTTGAATGAACTGTTCTGATGAAACTCACAGTCGAGTGAGTGAAAGCGCTCAACCTTTGGATTTGTGAAATAAATTTGTTTTTTTATTCTCCGTGTGCTCCTTGACTAGCTGACTCTGTGAGCAAGCAGTTAGCAGATTGTGTTTCGGCTGCTATTTTGGTTCGTGTACTATGAGCATCACTTAAAATACACATGCTGCTGGCTAAGCAAAGCAGGTGTAGGTCTACACATCCACCAGAGAGGGCGTGGGAGAGGAAGACAGAAGCAAAGACAAGTAAGGGAGCGGTGAGAGTAAAACCTAAGCATGTTTGTGTCACACACCTACAAGCACAGGGTATCAAACCCCTGATGACTATGTTGTGCTATCACAGTTCTATGCAGTTATTGGATGTGCCACATGGGTTACCTGTTGTGGAACCCTCAGAACATATATGTGATAGTGTGTGACATCTGCAACAGGGATACAGTAGCTATACGGTAGGTGATGTACAAGTGCCTGTCCACATGAACAGGTGCCAGCGTCAACACAGCCACACTCTCACAGGGACGCACACACACTGACACACTTGGCAGGGCCAGGATTACAACTCATCAGTAGTTGGACTGCCACAACACATCACTGTGCAGGTATCACATGCACCACACTGGTCATACGAGGTTGTATGGGCAAAGGGTATGAGAAGGTGTCTGACATCAGACAGCATGCTTCAATATGCCAATAGGGGTTGTAGTGAGTGTGGATGTGAACATACACACCATACAACACACACACAAACACACAGGGTGCCAGTACTGACATGCATGGGTGCATGTCTGCATGGGTGTGTGGTGGTCGACTGTGCCAGACAGCTATACAAGGCTAGGTGATGGGTATACCTTAACATCAGACCACATGACAATGGTCTGCATTGTGGCTCAGGGCTGTAGTTTCTGCATTTGCCCACACAGGTGGGTACTGCATCCCCTATACAGTCACCTGGGTGACTATTGTGTGCGGCCAATGCTGTGCATCACTTGCCATGTATGTGTTCCTTAGTCCATGACATAGATGGCATCTGGGATGTGCACACCTCCCACATGCATGTACAGTGACATGTGGGAACTGTACCTGGGGTGTCTGGCCCATGTTGTGAACACAGATTCTCATCAGATGTGCCAGTCTTGCCCACCTGTGACAGGAACTGGTAATGGGCAGCAGGTTTACCCTGCACCTACATTGATAGCATGCTAACGGCATTTCCTGGTGTCAGTGGCTTCTGTCCATACAGGGCATGTTGTCAGGCATGGTATGTCCTTTGTGGGTCACATGTGATGGCACCACAGGTGTTCCACGTGTCCATTGGGGACCATGAAAAGGTGCACTGTCTGCATGTACATGCATATTGGACAGATGGACAGCGGGTCATGCCCTCTGTAGCCCACTACTATCTCTCCATAGTTACTATCAGTGGCCAATATGCAGTGTACTACCCACATACTGGCTGTTGCCTAGGCATGTGTGTGTCTATGAGACATGGGTTGAGTGTGCGCTCTGGTCCACTACTATCTCCCCATAGTTACTATCAGTGGCCAATATGCAGTGTACTACCCACATACTGGCTGTTGCCTAGGCATGTGTGTGTCTATGAGACATGGGTTGAGTGTGCGCTCGGGGTAATACTGGGGTTGCTAACTGTGATGGCCTGGCCTTGATGTCACATGTATGGGTATGGCTTTGCACCCCAGCCTCTCAGCTATTTCACATCCATTATCCCTGTACAGTGGACATTGTGATATATAGTAGGGCCACCATATAAGAAATATGCAAAACCCACTCCACATTGGCCACAGGTGTCACACACTCACAACCACCTCCACACAGGATACGAGTTTTACACACACACTCACACACATCATGTCTGGGAGTAGAACCCCTACCTAACTGGCTTAATACACTACAGCAATACACAGTTATAGTACACGCCATGGATATTACTGGAGTACTCCTTCCCCAAAGGTGCATTTCACAATGAATGACATCAGCAGGATTGCCAAAGTAGGCCATTTGAAATGTACTGTGTGTGACTAGCCTAAAATGCATTGCTCCCTACACAGATAGTGACACACACACAAAACATCCACAACCGACATGTGTAGGTACAGATCCCCTAACATAGGTCTATATCACACTACAGCATGGAGCTGTTATAGGATGCACCACGGGGATTACTGGAAACCCCCTTCCCCAAAGGTGTTTTTCAGAATGAATGACATCAGCAGGATTGCCAAAGTAGGCCATTTGAAAGGTACTGCGTGTGACTAGCCTAAAATACTTTGCTCCATACACAGACAATGTAACACACACAAAACATCCACAAACGCCATGGGTCAGGATGGAACCCTAACACAGTTCTAAATCACACTACAGTAGTACACAGTTATGGCGTGCACTACGGAGATTACTGGGCTACAACCTTCCAAGAGATGTATTTCTAGGTGGGTCACATCAGCAGCCTTGCCAAAGTTGAGCATATGAATTGTAGGGAGTGTGAGTACCCTAAAAAACATTGCTCTCTACACAGAGAGTCAGACAGACAGACACACATACACACACGCACACACTTGCCATGTCTGGGATTAGAACACCTAACTAACTACTTTATCACACGACAGCAGTACGCAGTTACAGGACGCACTATAGAGATTACTGGGCTACAATTGTCCCAGAGGTGTATTTCTAGGTGGAGGACATCAGCAGCTTTGCCAAGGTTGAGCATTTGAATTGTTGGGAGTGTGACTACCCTAAAAAGCATTGTTCTATACACATCAGACAGACACACAAACACACACACAGTTGCCAAGTCTGGGATTAGAACTCCTAACTAACTAGCTTATCACCATACAGCAGTACGCAGTTATGGGACGCGCCATGAAAATTACTGGGCTACAACTCTCCCAAAGGTGTATTTCACATTGGATGACTTCAGCAGGCTTGTCATTGTAGGGCTATGGGGAGGGCAGTGTGTGTGCATGGGCCTTAACCCATTCATCTAGGGGTTGACATGCCATTTGCGGGCACACACAGGGTCATATTTCACAGGTACGTGTATGCAGCTGCTAGATGATACTTCCTTATACAGTCATGTTGCACAGCTGGCACATGCACCATACAGTCTGGAATGCTGACAGATACTGATGGCTAGTATCTGCAGTGAGCGACATCTGCACCTCGTGTTTGGAGCCCTTTGGCTGTGTGCTGGGTGAGACAAGCCCGGATGGCTCCTTGTCACAGTCACCCTCTTCCAGACATCTATGTCCGTCTACTTTTGGCTTATTATAAATGTGTTGTCCTTACATATACGTCTGTATTCATATCCAGTGTGTGTGCAAGGCATGAGTAGTGCATACTGACAAGTGTCTGCACTAACAACTGCGACTGCCAGATATGTCTGGTCCACTGGTGTTTGCAGACATGGCCTTCATGTGTTGAAGTGTGTGAGCATGCCCAGTATGGCCGTCTGTATTGCATGTGTGGATCAAGTCCATGTAGTTTGTACTGCAGTGCTGACCTTTGTGTTGTACACCGACAGGTAGCATGCTGTCTCTGCAGGGTGTCCATTGATCATTTGGCATTGAATGTTACAACATTTCTGCATAGTGGGGGTGGCACACCTGACTGTTACTAAATTTCTATGTAGGATGGGGGGGACACCTGACTATTTCTGGCACACCTATTTCTACACAGAATTGGGGCTGCACACCTGACCGTTACTATATTTCTATGTAGGATGGGGGTCACACCTGATTATTTCTACATAGGACTGGGGGGCAAACCTGACTGTTACTATATTTCTATGTAGGATGGGTGGGGGGCACACCTGACTATTTCTTCATTTCTACACAGGATTGGGTGGGGCGCACCTAACTGTAACTATATGTCTACGTAGGATGGGGGGCACACCTGACACTTGTACACATTTGCTAGGACTGTACTGGTATGTTGGGTACTCCATTTCAGTCTGTAGTCTTACCTATCGTGCTGGCTAGAGGCATACCAGTGTACTACAGATCTTAGCTTTTAATTACCTACATATTAGGTTCTGACTTCCTAACCTTCACAACTGACATCCCACTGTCTGGCCTGCTGTAATCTGTCTGTGTTGGCCTGGGGGGGGTTACCCATAGGCCTCATTCAGAGCCCATAGCACAGCATTTGTTTGTGCTTGTCTACACCTGTCCTGCTGGCTGTGACCGTTGTTGGGTATGTGACCTCCCTGACTGGCATGTGTGAGTCCCTTACCTTGTGGGTGTCCCAGTATTGAGGGTGGTGCTGCAGGGCTGCCTATGTCGGATGCACATAGTACACTCCCTACACATGGTTAGGCACAGGTAGTGTAATGTTTGGCATCCCTTTTAATGTATATGAGAGTCGGAGAGAGGTGTTATTCCCTGGGTCCCTCCTGTGTCAGTATATGTGCTATGCGTTGCCTCTTTGCCAAGGCCAGAGCATACTGGGCAAGCCTTCTTCTGCATACTGGGGTAGACTCAAGTTGTTCCCCCTCCGAGTCACTCTGTGCCTGTGCAGGCCTTGGCAATGGTGGGGGGCTGTGTGGCCCTGCCTCGTGCTGTTCCTGCTGCAGCTGTTTACGCAGGATCATATTGTGTAGCATGGCACATACAAGGACAATTTGGGTACATGTAGCTGGTGAGTACTGCAAGGCTCCACCGGATGTGTCCAGGCACTGGAACAATGACTTGAGCATCCCAAACACACAATCTATTATGATTCTTGTTTGTGCGTGTGCCTCATTATGGAGTTCTTGTTTGGGTGTGTGCGCATTTCTGATGGGTGTCATCAGACAGTTCCAGTGCGTATCCAGCATCTCCCACTAGGTGACCGTGTGGGATGTCCCCATTGACAAATCCCTGGTACAGCTGTGTTAGATGCCAGATGTGGGAATAGTGATAGCTTCCAAGGCAGCCAGCACACATGTTCATTATTATGCCCTGGGCATCGCACACAACCTGATAGTTGATGGAGGCGAAGCCCTTGCGGTTAATGTAGGCCCTACCTCGCTCATCAGGTAGTGCTTTGATGCATATGTGCATGCAGTCTATTGCACCCACTACCTCAGGGTATTCTGCTATTTGGTGGAAGAGACGCATATTGCTGGCCAATGCCTCACGGGTGTTGGGGGAAATATACGTGCTCACCGACATGTGCTGACATGGCATCCAGGAACTGGTGGAGTACCCTGGATGCTGATGCCTGTGAAATCCCCTTCATATCCTCAGTTGGCCTTTGGAAGGTACCTGTAGCGAGCATTCTTAGGCCTACACATATCTTGGTATCCACTGGGATGGGTTTCCATATGTTAGTTGTGTGTGTCAGGCATGGCCGGAACAGGTCAACAATTTGCTGTAGGAGGTCCCTGTCCACCCTATAGTGCTCCACTATCTCCAGCACATGTAGCCCTTGGTAGGTTACCCTGGGTCTGTAAACTCTTCTCCATCTCCTCACTGTGGGTTGGTCGACAGTATACACATCCTCAACATCCTCAGCCTCTTTCGCAAGTTGTATGATAGCTACTGCAGCCCCTAACATTTTGCTGTTGTGAATGTTAAAAGTTCCCTGCTTGTTTACACCGGTGGTGCAGAGTGTGGGAAAAACCAGAGGGGTAGGTGTTTGCATAGTTTATAGTAGTCCTCTGGGCTGGGCTGGGCTGGTCTGCTGCCTGTGTAATTGGCTGATTCTGATACATTTCACCTGCCAGCTAAGCTAGTACTCCTTGATTACCTTCCTACTGCTGTTTTCCCTTTCCATTGCCTTCCTGTTTAAGCCCGTGTGCGAGCCGCGCAAACAGAGTGCTCAAATGTGCATACTGCTGCTATTTCCTGTTTAAACTTCTTAAGCTAGGGGCAAACCCGAGTCACAGGGCTCCAATCCACTTACAGTATGCCTGAGACACATCCCCATGATGTCACCTACCTCCTAGGCTTGCACCAAGCTATTCCTACTCTTAAACTGTTGGGACCTGACTCACATGCTGGGGGAAACTGGGATTCACTATCCTTCCCCTCATTTGCATAGGATTGCCTGCTAATGCATAGTTACATATCTCACATGGAGCTTACCTCCTTAGCAACAACTACTCACTGGCCAGGTTGTCTCCTGCCTGCCATTGACTTGCATGGTGGAATACAGACTTTAGTTAGAATGCTTATTTTAGGTTTATTTTATTATTTTCCCCCCAATCCCATTTGCATGCCACTGCCCTAAGCTTAAACAGCAGAGATCGGCTTAAAAAAAAAAAAAAAAGGTTGATATTTTTATTTTGTTTGCAATGCCAGTGGCCTTATACTTAGCCATTGACATGCTTACTACTTGATATGCAGCCTTTATTCAGAGCTCTCATAGCTCCGTTTTGGGATTCTGCAGAAATGTATTCGATTACTAACAGAGTACATTTCTGCTGATAGCACTAGTCTTGCACGGACTGATGCAAGCTTCCTGGACTGCAAAATCATCTCAATTGCATGGATTGCACCTGCAAATGCGGTGATTTGCATACCAAGGCTTAGTCCATGCAAGATTAGTGCAGGAGCGCTCGTGCATGCCCCTACAGGCTGTTCCTGGATCGTATGGCAGACATATTGCCTGCTTGAGCTCCTGCACCAATCTTGCACTCCATGCAAGCTTTTGAGAATCCAGGGGTTTGTCTTTTAGACATCTGTTCATCTTACCTATGTAGAAAGCATGACACACCTGGCAGAAAGCAAAGTAAACTATGTTCATTGATCTACAATCAGCATAAAAGTCCAATTCTATTTTAAACTCTAGAATAGGATGGACATACACCTATGCAGAATGAATATACTTACAAGCAGAACATCTCCTGCATGAGAATGTACCCAGTCTACTGGATTCAACCCCAGGCATATACTGTTGGGTGTTGCAACAAAGATGTTTCCTAAGAGATTTGTTATTTCTAAATGAGAAATGTGGTGCTTCACCAATAACTCCTTTTAGCCCATCTATGGTATGCAATATGCCCCAGTTCCGTTTAATAATATCACAGTACCTGTTAATGTCATTGGAATATTGCAAAGAAACCCTGAAAGTATCAGTGTTCAGTGTAGAAGTGTTAGTACTTGTGCTAAACACCCCCTCAGTGAAATAAGGCTTACATCTACCTGCCCTCTCATTCCAAGCATAAGATATGCAAAAATCAATTTCAGCTTCTTTAGGGATTCTAAAGCCAGATGTAAGTTTAAATCATTGCTGTGCAACATCATCAAATGATAAATCTGGCCTTTAAGTACATTTCGTGTAACATGGCTGGGGTGTATGCTGTTCTTGTTTTTTCTAGTTGGTTTTCTATATATACACGTGGATACGCTTCTCAAATCCACTTTAAGTTTGACATCTAAAAATTCAGTTTCATCAAATGAGTAATTATAAGTAAACCTACGAAAATCAGTGGTAGTGTGCATATAAGCAATAAAGGTATCATGCCATAACAAAAACAAATCATCCACAAAAGGAACGTACCAAAGAATCTGTTCATTAAAAAGCATTATTGTGTAGGATGTTTGTAGTCTCCCATTGTACTAAAGCCAGGTTGGTGTAGCTATTTGCAGAAGCAGTGACCATAGCCCTGCCAACCTTCTGCAGAAAAAATTATTTTTCAAAAACACAAACATTCTCCAGTACTATGTCCAAAGATGAATAGATGAGTTTCACCTTATCGTCCGAAAAACACTTTTTCTCATTCAAGAAAGCTCTAATACTTTCGATACCCCAATCATTAGGAATAGCTGTAAACAGAGACTCAATTTCAAGCGTAACAAACATATATTCATCTACAATGTTAGCACACCTAGCATACAGTCTTTCTAGGAAAGATTGCATCTTTGTGTATGGTGTCACACTCTTCTTGCAGGGGATATAACGTTTTCTCTACAAAGATGGATAACGGCTCTGTACATCACCCCTTCCCAGAAACTATAGGTCGCATGGGTGGACAAGCTAAGTCCTTGTGAATCTTTGGGAGGCCGTATATAGTTGGAATTAGTGGGTGGTCAACATTGAAATATTTAAAAAGTTCTTCATTAATAAGACCGGTTATCAATAAATCAAAAACTAAAAATGAAACTTTCTCTATCACGCCATTCACAGTGTTACTAGAAATGCATGCATATGTGGTTACATCATAAAGTAGTTTCTTCATCTGTTCTACATACAAGTTTTTGTCTAATACTGCTATACTACCACCTTTATCAGCGGGTCTAACTTCCACTGAATGCATCTCTTTTAACACATTTAGTGCAGCAATGTCATCTCGTGTCATATGACAGAAGTTAAGTTTAGTAACTTTCTGAATTAATTCACGGAACTGTGACTCACATAAATAAATAAAAACTTGTACAGCAGGGTGTGGTACTGGAATAAAAGTACCTGGTTTCTTAAATAGATTTGTTTCAGGTAGGACGCTGCCCTCAAACATCTTTAATGTTAAAGACCTACCCAAAAGTCTAAGGTCTTTAAGCATTTCTGTCGGGTCTGCTCATCTAGCCAGGATAAATGATAATCCTTTGTTGAGTAAAGACAACAGAGCTGCAATTAATTCAACTGAAGAAATATTAAACACCAAACCTATGTTTAGAACTGACGTTTTCTTCATGGTTTGCTGCATGGTGTCCGTACGCTGAAGTCATTGAACTCTCCCTTTTCTGCCTGCGCTCCGTGATCTGTTTCTGTAAGGCAGGGCTTTTGGTAGAGAAAACTGTGCTGGAGTGGTCTTTTCCTGCTAAAAAGTGGATGTCGCTAGTGCCTGGAACTGCATCCGATGTAAGAGGTGCTATACCCATTTGTGAGTTATAAGCAGCGGCATTTGCTGAAGACTGTGGAGGTTGATAAGGTGTTCCAGAAGTGGTAGGAGCATTAATAGAAGAATTAGTAGCTTGTTGTAGCTGAAGAGGTTCCGCCACATTCAAATCTCACGTTTCTGTTGTCACTGATGTCAGAGTTACCAGTAATCTCTGGATGCTCTCTGACTGGTTCAGGCTGTGGATGATTGGCTGCAGTGCTCTCCACTAATGTGGCTGTTTCTCTCGGCCAGGCAAAAACAGTATTATTTTGAAAATCATGTAAATCACGTTGTAATTTCTTTATCTTAGCAGATTGCAAACACTTGTCATACGCCATGATATTTTCATGTAGTCTACTTGTCACCAGTTACCCCTGATGAAAATATATTAGTGATGTCATCTTGCAAACTTAAAATATCTGTATACAATTCCCTTTCTTGTGGCAAGAAAAAAATCAATCAGCAAGTTCATATACTCTGTGCTGAATTTCAAATTCAATAACTGCCACCTTCTTCTGAAAGCATCACCATAACTAGGCATATTCAGAACACGAAGCCCTGTTGGTATTACTTTGGGTTTTATGCAGACTTCTAAGTATAAACATTGCCACTGTAAATGTTTATACTTATAAAGTTTATTTTCCAGTTCTCTAAAGTGATGCATGAAGTCAAGATGTTCATTACCTTCCTCTGGGTGAGGGCTGTGTAGAAATCACTGCATCCAACAAAGGATTTTGACCAATGTTTATGACACGGACAAGCCGGTTAACTCCAATGTCCACATTAAGAGGTTTGTATGTAGAACAGATAAAGAAACTACTTTAAGATGTGACCACGTATGCATGTATTTCTAGTAACAGTGTGAATGGCGTGATAGAAAAAGTTTCATTTTTAGTTTTTGATTTATTGATAACAGGTTTTATTAATGAAGAACTTTTTAAATATTTCAATGTTGACCATCTACTAGTTCCAACTCTATACGGCCTCCCAAAGATTCACAAGGACTTACCTTGGTCACCCATGTGACCCACAGTTTCTGGGAAGGGGTGGTATACGGAGCAGTTATCCATCTTTGTAGAGAAAACTTTATATCCCCTGCTGGAAGAGTGTGACACCAAGATACAATCTTTCCTAGAAAGACTATATGCTAGGTGTGCTAACATTGTAGATGAATATATGTTTGTTACGCTTGACATCGAGTCCCTAATGATTGGGGTATCGAAAGTATTAACGCTTTCTTGAATGAGAAAAAATGTTTTTTGGACAATGAGGTGAAACTCATTGTTCATCTTTGGCTATAGTACTGGAGAATAATGTTTGAGTTTTTGAAAAAGAGTTATTTCTGCAGAAGGTTGGCGTGACTATGGGCACTGCTTGTGCAAATAGCTACGTCAAACAGGCTTTTATACAATGGGAGACTACAAACATCCTACACAATAATGCTTTTTATGAACACATTCTTTGGTATGTTCGTTTTGTGGGTGATTTGTTTTTGTTATGGCATGGTACCTTGGATGAATTGAAGGCCTTTATTGCTTATATGCACACTACCACTGTTTTTCTTAGGTTTACTTATACTTACTCATTTGATGAGATTGAATTTTTTTGATGAGATTGAATTTTTAGATATCAAACTTAGTGGATTTGAGAAGGGTATCCACGAGTGTATAAAGAAAACCAACTAGAAAAAAACAGTTATTTATATAAGAAATGTACTTAAAGGCCAGGTTTATCGTTTGATGCTGTTGCACAACAATGATTTAAACTTACAACTGGCTTTAGAATCCTTAAGAAGGACTTAGTAGGGGTTATAAAGAAGTTGAAATTGATTTTTATATATTTGATGCTTGGAATGCGAGGACAGGTAGACGTAAGCCTTATTTCACTGAGGGGTGGCACAAGTACTAACACTTCTACACTGAACACTGATACTTTCAGGGTTTCTTCACAATATTCCACTGCTATTAACAGGTACTGTGATATTATTAAACGGAACGAAGGCATATTACATACCATAGATGGGTTATTGAAGAAGCACCACGTTTCGCATTTAGAAATAACAAATCTCTTAGGAAACATCTTTTGCTACAACATCCAACAGTATATGGCTGGGGTTGAATCCAGTAGACTAGGTAAGTTCTCATGCAGGGGATGTTCTGCTTGTAATTATATTCATTCTGCAGAGGTGTATGTCCATCCCATTCCAGAGTGTAAAATAGAATTGGACTTTTATGCTGATTGTAGATCATAGATCAATGAATATAGTTTGCTTTGCTTTCTGCCATGTGTGTCATGCTTTCTACATAGGTAAGATGAACAGATGTCTAAAAGACAGAATACATGAGCATTATAGACATTAACAATGAGAACGACACAAATGCTCTAGCACAACATGTCATGCGTTATGGTCCTGAAGATAATTTCAGGTTTATGGTCTTATAAGTTCTAGATGATAGCATCAGAGGTGGTGATTTGGTTAATCGGACTGAAGAGGCAGAACAGAAATGTATTTTGCTTTTTAATTGCCACTGTTGCACACAAGAGCAGCGGCGGTTAAACTATTCGGGACATCTAAATTCCACTCTTCAAATTTTCCCTTAGAACTACCTTCCTCGAGCTGTACTGCTGATCTAACCAGCATATCCTATAACTGAAACGTTCATCTCTACTTGATTCCCAAGTAGACTATTCTCTATCTGTAAAGCCTAGCACTTACACCTACAGTACTTGCACCTTGATAAAGCACTCTTATTATAGATAGTACCCCACCAGCCTAAAACCCACTTCCCCCGGAGTCCTTTGAAAGTCTCTTTATCTACTTCTTCTAGTATGTCGAGGGATCAGTTGCTAGTGTCCTTTCCAGCTCAACTGGTGAACCTGGGAATATTGAGGCAATGTTATAATTGCCTCATGTACACAGACAATCCTCTCCTTCTCCCACAAAACACAAATACATGCGAGAGATGCAACTATACGGCCAAACTGGAGGCTGAGCTCTCTCACCATAGGACTGGCAAGACCAGACAGGAGGAGAAGGTAACCACACACAATACATACCCAGTCACACATGGTACCATCACAACTTCAAATCATACACATACTCACACAAAGACATACTTGGAGGCTCTGATCAAAGATTTACCAAAACAGCAGAGGCCACCAAAGCAGACACCCAAACAACTACCACCTCACGACCCAACACATGCAACACATAGACCACACAGTCAGAGTGTCAAACAGTCACAGCCCTTAAGGCCAAACAAAATGCCAGACACACTTGTCATTGGTGATTCCATAGTCAGACACACTGACGTCCGCCACCAGACTGAGTAAGGAGAAGGTCACAGTAAGCTGCCTGTCGGGCGCTAGAATCCGCCACATAACGCAAGCACTCAGGTCTCTCAACAGCAGGTACAAGTATGACTCAGTCATTGTCCACGCTGGTGTCAACGACCTGAGACGCACCTCCTTGGACTACATGAAAAGGGACATCGAGGAGCTCTCTGATTATGTAGCCCAGGCAGGTATGACCCTGACCTTGAGCAGTATCCTACCTTCACCTAGAATGATGCCACAATACAGTGATAAGATGATCAGCTTTAATAATTGGCTTAAATTCTGGTGTCATTCAAAGGGGATCCAATGTCTGTCTGCCTGAGATGACATGCTAGACAAGCCACGCTGCTTCGCAAGGGACGGCTTGCACCTGTCACCCTGGGCTTCCGGATATTGGCAAAGGCTCTTGCCACCCCCATAGTGCCTTTTTTAGGCAAGCCTCAAATTCTAAACCTACCACCCTAGAACACCAAAAAGGAAAAAAACTAAGGGTAATGCTGCTCAATGCCAGAAGTCTCAATCTCAAGATGCACGCACTCGAGGCCCTTCTCAATATGGAGAACATCGATGTCTGTGCTGTGACAGAAACCTGGTTCAAGGCTCCTGAGAGCACCCCAGCACTAACAGGTTTCACCTCATATCATGCCCGGCCCCAAAATCCGGACAACACCAAGAAAGGAGGGGTGTCCATATTCATAAAGGACACCCACACCTCAAGGTTGGTGGCAATGCACGATGCATCGGAGACCATCCAGGTGCAATTAACCATAGGCAAGACTGCTCTGCAATTTGTAGCATGTTACAGGCCACCCTCTCAAACTCAGGAACCTCACATGGCCTTCCTGAAAACATTGGAGGATAAATGTATCTCCAAACACCATCATACTAGGTGACTTCAACTACCCTAATATAGACTGGGAACACTACTCAAGCCCGAACACTCTAACCCAAAGATTCCTGGAGTTCATAAACTCAAATGCCATGGAACAACTAGTCACCATCCCCACAAGAGGAGAAAACATACTTGATCTCATCATCACGAACATGGGATCAAAATGTTCAACACCGAAGTATACCCCTCACTGGTGAGATCAGATCATAAACTAATCTCGCTGGAGGTCCTCATCCCCCCACCTGAAACAAAAAGACCACAGTGAAAAACTTCTCAAAAGCCGATTTCACACTTCTAAAAACTAGTGTGGTCTCCTTTAAGGCCCCTGAGCCAGTGGTAAACATTACTCAAACCGCTGAATCACTTACAAATGCCTTCTACCAGCACCTACAGGACTGCATGGATCAGGCAATCCCAAACAAAACTAAGACTCTCTGTACCAAAGGCAAGCATCCAGTCTGGTGGACCCCAGCCATAAACAAGCTCTACAACAAAAGGAGGAAGCTACTACAAGATAGAGCAAAATCCTTGAAAGGTAAGACACCTTTGATCATTATAAGTAAAAAACTAAGAGCTCTCATAAAATCATCCAAGGCAAATTTTGAGAGAAAAATCGCCAAGGACTCTAAGGCCTTCTTTAGCTATGTTAGAAACCTAGGAGGAAACTCCCAGATATGCTCAGAATTAGTTCAAAATGATGTGAAAATTACTGAACCTACACACATTGCTAACATACTGGCTGACAGGTTCAGTGCAAACTTCTCCCCCCCCCCCCCCAAAAGGAGAGATCTATTCCAGAGGATTGTAGCCCCCCCCAAACATCTCCAACGCCCAGGTGAGAACTGCCCTCACTAAGGCAAAAAACACATCATCCATGGGACCGGATGGTGTCCCCGGCTGTGTGCTTCATGAACTCAACGAGGAATTAAACCCACAGTTAGGACAGCTGTTTAATCTTAGCCTCACCTCAGGATACGTACCAAAGGAGTGGCGCACGGCGACTGTGGTCCCACTTCATAAGGGCGGTGCCTCCACAGACCCTGGAAATTACCACCCCATTAGCTTGACAAGCCTTATCTGCAAAGCCATGGAGAGGATCATAATGGAACTCATAAATAAAGACATAGGGAACTTGCAGACTTTGGATCCAACCCAGTTTGGCTTTGTCAAAGGCAGATCCTGCCTCTTAAACTTGGTTGACTTTTTCGAGACAGTCACCAAGGCCATTGATGAGGGAACGGCAGTCCATACAGCCTACCTCGACCTGGCAAAGGCCTTCGACATAATACCCCACTCAGGTTTCATCGAAAAACTCATCAGCTTGAATGTAAACCCATACATCACAAGATGGGTTGCAAACTGGCTAAGTGACAGAACCCACAGGGTCAGAGTTGCTGGAGCCATGTCAGACTCAAAGCCTGTCACAAGTGGTGTCCCACAGGGCTCAGTCCTGGGTCCACTCTTGTTCGGCATCTACTTTTCTGAAGTACAAGCAAACACAGGAGGGTTATGGCTGACAAAGTTTGCAGATGACTGCAAACTGGGCGCCATAGTCGAAAACACATCTGACACAGATATCCTCCAGAAGGGCCTCACAGAAACGGATAACTGGTGCCAGAGCCATGGCCTGAAGTTAAACGCCAAAAAATGCATAGTCATAGCCTTTGGGAAAAACAAGGTTACCCCTAGCTACCATATAGGTGGCAATCCACTGAGCACAGAAAAGCCATCAGGGATCTGGGGACCCAAGTTGACAGTAGCCTTTCGTTTGACACTCATGTTGCTAAAGTAGTTATGAAAACCTTCTATATCGCCCACCTGATCATGAAGGGATTCACATCTAGATCAAGGGAGGTCATCGTCCCCCTGTACTCATCACTCATTAGACCTATGATTGAGTACAATGCCCGCTCGAATGTATCTGACCAGACACCTGCTGCAGCTTGAAAGGCCCCAAAAGTTCCTCACCAAAAGGATAAAGGGTCTCAAAATATGTCTTATGCTGCCCGACTGAAAGAACTCCAGCTCTATTCAGTCTCATACCGCTTGCTCAGAGGTGACCTGTGCCTGACATATAAGGCCATGTCAAACCCAGATTTGATGAATATGCTTCACCTCAAAAATCTAGATCCCTCAGAACCACAAGGGCGGGAGACTTAAACCTTGACACGGTTATAAATAGAACGTGCTGGAGGGACAGATTCATCACCCAGAGACTCCCTATGCTGTGGAACAAAATCCCGGTACATGTGAGGCAGAGCACCTCGCTGGCCTTGTTCAAGAGGAATCTTGACCAATGGATGGGAGATCGCAGATATACCCCAGGGATTACTTCAGTGTCACTGCTTGACAGAGGCACAGAAAAATGATAGGCATAGTTTTTATTCAAACTAAAGGGGTGGCGAAAGCCACATAACTATGGGCTAGGCTTATAAATGCCCTTGGGCAGATAGCCTAGTATGAACCTATGAACCTATAAAAACCACCAAGCCTTTTTTGAAGTCATGCCCTTTGAAACACTGAATGTGGATGTGGTTTATTGACACAAACAAGAATTTTAACAACTGTCATCACACACTTTTATGCATATTTTATACATACATTTTTTAGGCATTTTAGACCTTTTGCATAGGTTTTATATATGATGAACTAATGTCTTTTTAAGAACTGCTTAATTGGTTTCATGCATGGTTTGGTTGATGCAGTGTATAAATGTTGGTTTAACAAGTTTGTCTGATGAAGCGACTAGCAGATCACGAAAGTGCTTACCTGTACCTTAGTTTTGCTTAATAAATTATACTTTGCTTTCAAGCCTTGCAGGCTCGATACCTCATTTGTTTTTAGTTGTACTTGTTTTTTGATACCGTGCCATATCCTGCACCTGTCTACATATTTTTTGATAAACTCTCTTTTATGGTGTTGATCACAGTATATAATGGTAATTTATTTTTAAGAAAGCTACATTAATTTTAACAAAAAATTATTTATGACTGCTCATTAATGCCTGACACACCCTGACAAGTAACTTTCTTATGTTCTTTCTTTCTGTACCAAATATTCTGGTCTTCAGTGTAGCTTGACCCTGACATTTAAGACAGTCAGTCAAAACAATTATTCAAACTGGGTAACTATTTCACAGGCAAAAGACAGCCAGGTGTGAAAAAGAGAGAGACAGAGATTAAGCCTTGTCTATGACCTTGTGAGCTAGAGTTTCATTAGCAATATGGGTGCTAAAACAACCACATAGTAGTGAAAGTGACAGGTATTTAACTGCTAAATCAGCAAGTCTACTTGCTGCGAAATTATTATGTTGAAAAGCCATTTCGTCAAACCAAGAGTATGCCTTTTTCCCCATGGCTTAGCAACTGTGGAGTTTGAGGGAAAGAATCCACAGAAGATTTGCACCCTGATGAAAAAAAAAAGCTTTGTCTCAAGTCTGTTGAAAGTGGATTTTAGCACAAATCATTTGTAGCAAGTGGATTCATGGCAAAAGCATTCACAGACGTATCGACAACTACGTGATAAAGATTAGACATGAATGGATAGTGCTATCTTCACCTACCAGGGAGGAGGGAGTGGTGGTCCAACTGGCTGCTTTGCTGCATACAAGTGGAGGCTTTGGGTGACAAAGTAGGAGCCATTACCGACTAATGTAGGTGTGGTTTAACAAAACGGTGATAGCAGCCCTAATTAGTAAGTGGGTAGAACATTCACTGGCATTGGTAGAGCATAGTAGGCCCTTCCAAATTTTCATGCAAGAAAAAAGGACTGAGCTACAAGCAGCTGGAACAAAAACATCAATAACATAAAATCTAACCAAAAGCCGCAACAACAGTAAAAGTTAAAGGTATGAGTTTTTTACTCTTGCAGTAATTTTTGGTCTGACATTATGTGATCAAAGCTTCCTTTTCAACTTTTTAGCACAGGATTTCCCAGGAGTAGCATCTTCCTTCAATGAACATGAAAAGTGCACGAAGCAAATTCACTAACTTCAGCATTTCCAGCTGTACTGTATCCAATTCAGCAGCCTTTCCAGCATAAACTGTTTAACAACCCTAGTGAATTAATCTAAAGAAAAGGGTGCTACATTTACAAATAGCTCTAATACTGCTTCTACAAAGGAGGGCATAGCCTCCAGGGCACATACACCATGTTTTGGAATGCCATAATGTGTTGTTTTCACCTCCCAATAATATCCACAATCAAGGCACCTTTTCCTTAACTTAGTGCTGTGAACAGCCTCGGAAAAATCTGCACAACTAGACTCATGAGATATTTTCCATGAGTCTCTTTCAAGCCATCTAGACATCTTCTGTGGACTTACCAAACTACTCCCACACTAGGCCTTTGCTTTAGTGACAGTCACTGCTGCAGTCTTCTTGATCTCAAATTACGCACTGGGCAAATCTAAAGACTTCTCCTGTATCGCTTGTGAAATCTTTTTCTTTTCATTAACTTGACAACTTCTTTGATGCTGATGTCCACTATCAACTCCTTTGCTATGGTTTCAACCACAGAGTTGTTAACAGTGTCCAATCAGGTGCCATGCTCCCAATCTTCCTTGCTGTACAACAGAATGTCTTGCTGAGAATGAACTTAAACATATATCACAAAGATGCATCTGTTAAGCATTCATAAAATTGCCTTACTAAATGTCTGGGCTTCTTAGATTTGTCCAGCTACTGATTCTGCCATCTGACCCACCTTATTATCGAGTGATGACCATTTGACAACTGAGCACCTCTCCTAACCTGAGCATCTAGAACACATGGCCCCAGATCCCACTGCACAGCTATCTAGTCTCTGTTTGGAACATATGACTAAGTACCCAGGGATCCACTAAAATATGCAAACTATATAAAAGAGTTCTCTCAGAACAACATTTCTAGTTAAATAAATTAAATATCTAAATAACTCCTGGCTATGCTCTGGCTGAGACCCAGGCTAATACCTTAACAAAAAATATCCCTAGCTGGTACACAAACCCCCAAGCAACCTCAGATTCTTTCCTAAGCAGTATGGTGATGCTCTGCATCCAAAGAATCAATTTCCATTGCTGAGCTGTAGTCCATCCTAATCCTGCTTGATCCTGTGTGTCACCCGATGTTCATTACATCTGACTCAAACAGGCAGCGTTCTGTGTGCAGCTTTTCGAGGTTGTTAAGTCTAACCAGGCTACCCCCCCCCCCCCCCCCCCACACACACACACACACACACATCAGGTTCTGTTACTCTTCAAATGAACTACTATGGACACCAAATATGTTTGAATCACTCTTTGTCCACTACCTCTTCTTAATCCAGTTTGCCATAGGTGATAACTATATAAAATTGATGTAGGCATCATAGGGGAAAACAAACCCTCCTGATCTGAGGATGGCAGATGACAAAGCACACAATGTGCAGGTCCTTTAAAACAGTCTATGCTCCTAATTTAAGGACTATTGCCACCTTATTTATCCTCCTAAAGCTCACCTCCTTTCCAAGACACTTTTGCTTCATATCAGAGCTACAAAACCTTACATGGGTTATGTGTGTGTTTAACATGTTCATCTATTTATAATTCTTTCTGACTTATCGGTTTGCTTGATGCCTTTACTATACATGTTTACATTTTTAGTTTATCGAGATTCACTAACGTCATGCTTGTTATACCAACAGTGAAAGTTAAGAACAGAGTCCTAAGGAGCACTACCAAGGCAAAATGATGCTTTCAGTAAACTTCAAACTACACAAATTTTAAGTGCTGCTCAAATCTACTTGTCTCAAGACTGCCCTTAAACCGAAATATACATTATACTTTTGTAAAGTTCTGTCGTCTTTACAGAAAAAACTGGTCACACTGACAAATACATATAAAACAAAAAACTGATCACACTGACAAGTACATATAAAACAAAAAACTGATCACACTGACAAGTACATATAAAACAAAAAACTGATCACACTGACAAGTACATATAAAACAAAAGTAAAGGCTTTCCACTAATCACAACCCTAGCGCCACCTATTATCCCCAGCACTCCTTTACATAATCTAACTTGCACTTGTTCAAGCTCAGCTGACGTTCAGCATGCAGACTCACCTGGGAATTAAAGGCAAACTAAACTGGAAAAATATATAATGATGTTGGGTGAGACAGCTCATCGGCTGTAAATGGTTCCCCTTGCTGTTTCATTAATCCTACCAGTCGGAAGACCACCGCGAGAACAATCAAGTAAGGAAACTACATTTTATCACATCAACAAACAGAAATTCTACAAAGTGATATCGCCGTAAATCTCAAAGAAACTAATTCTACTGCTGCTGTCGGAACACACAGCACCGTTTTCTTACATAAAGTGACACTGCTACAAACACTACATTATCCATAATTCGCTTAGATCGTGACGTACCTTGGTGGGGGTGTTAACCTTGCGCCTTTTTAAGCCAATGAATGCAGAAGCGCCGCTTTCAGCGAGCCTGTAAGGAAATAGTGAATAACATGAAGGCTGTCGTTAGTTGTTTACTTTCGTAATAGCGTGCGAATCGCAGATGGTGTGGTGGTTTATTTTTAATACTGGAATGGTAAATCATATTCGTCAACCGTACAGGTTTTCGTAGAATGGCCGGATTTTTGCCTTATATTTTTGGGTCTTTTTTGACAAATCACTAGGATGATCTAAGGATTAAAGTCACTAAATAATGACATGTGTTTGAGTTTCAGACATATCCTTCAGAAAATGCATTGTAACAGAAATCATATTCTAGCAACTTTCTAAGTTTATAAGAGCAATATTTAAAACTTGTCCCCTATTTTTGGACCTTTGTCCCCCCATTATGTCAGGCTTTGACCAGACTTCTTGCGCTAAGAGGTTGAGCGGTATGGTACGAATATTATTAATGTCAAATCTCATGTATTTCAAAATTCCGCATATTATTGTGCATACACAATGGTCCGTGTCGCTTTCGTATCTGGGACACGAATAAAGAGTCTTCGTGGGTTCTGTTCAGCTTTATTCCATTACTGACTTTAACTTAAGTAACTTATCTACAAACTAACAACTATGATTATGCATATACTACACCTTCAAAATGGCAATAAGGGTATTGCAGGTGTGGGTTCTATACGTGTACGTACACCGTTGTGTGCTTCTTAAAACATAGCACACACTTTACACTATGATATACAATCCCTAACTACTAGAGCATGCTTGAGAGCTTTATTTGGTTAACGCAGGTGCCAAGCTGCCAAAAGAGGAGCATAACCGTTGTTTTCAAGCCTTGGTTGTGTAACTTTATCATTTTCCTTGTTCTGCTGAGGGTTGCAGTGTAGCATGCACGCTGAAGTAAACTGTATTATGATCATATACGCATCCATCAGAAGTATGCACCTCATCCTGTTGCATCTCCAGTTGTTACAAGTCAAGCTGAGACATCTGTGACATTGCCACTGACAGTGTGACATCGCCTACATATCTCTTAACTGCTATGGTTTGACCCTCAGATTTAACCTTCTGATCCTCTCCACTGCACAGATTTTCACAGAATGTCCACATTTTTTGCCTCAAATTTTTGCCTGTTTCTGATAAAGTTGTAGTTTTTTGGCAACTCATTGAGTGTTGAAGTCAGGCAAAACCCGATATTTTATCAACTTTCTAAGTTTGTAAGGGCAATATTTAAAAAAATACCTCACTTTTGGGCCCCCCATCCCCATTATTTATGGCTTTGTCCAGATTTTTTAGCTGTAAAAGGTTGAGAGGTATGAGTTACCGATGTTACTTGTAAATTCAGATCAGTTATTGGGTACACACCTTATTAAATAAACTTAGCATATAGAAAGATTCTTATCACTAATTGCAAAAGGTCTTGTAAATAAAAAATGTATATTGTGAAAATAAAGTAGATACTGACGATTTTTAATAGTTAGAGGTTGAGAGGCATACTGTCCTGGACCTACTCTAGGGTCTCCTAGTGGGCAACACCTCTCCAAAGTTGATGTCATCCAAATCTTGGTTGCGTCTTGCTGTTATGTCTATGACAATTATGTGTAGGAAAGAAAAGATACAGCATTGGCAGAGTCCTTTGTCTAACCTGAAAATACTTAATGTCAAGATTGTGGATGTATCTGTCATTCTAAAAATAGGAGCTAAATGACACAAAGTCACTGGCCCTGGAACCTTGTTTTGTTGCACCACCCCTGAAATCATTTCAGAGTATGCAGTCATATACCTGCTATAGGTGCATAAACATATGTAGACATAACTGGTAAACTCCCATGACCACTCAAGCATCTTTTCAGCAGCAAAAATTTCATTATGATATGCCTTCTACTAGATCCGGGCACATGCTGCTTGCTAATCTCTTTCTCCAAGCAAGGGTCCACCATTCTTCCAGGGGCCCCGCTGCACAACAGAAAATGGTAATAACAGCCTGTCTGGTGGAACTAAATTGTTCAAACTCATACTTCATCCCACTAAGATCAATAAAATGTACTTCTTTCAAGAAAACCTTATACTCCTTCCCCCATTCTCATAGTATTTCCTTGAAACCAAGGTTTGTATTTCATAAACTAGTTGCATCCAGGTGTCCCTTCTGTAACCTATGTTATAGCTAAGCAGCTCTGTGCCTTACTCACTCCAATATATTCATCTTCTACTTCAGCTTTTTATTACGATGCATGGGTGTACCATCACCACCACACCCCTGTCACCTGTATTTAGGAGGTGTCACTAAAACCTTAATAATTTCCGTACCTTTTCTACCTCTACTACTTATCATATCTCCACACACCATTGCAGTCTGTCAGCTATTGCACAAGTACCAGTTTACCCTGTAAAAATCTTTTAACCAATTAGTGATATTCCCCATTGCTGTTTAACAAGTCCCATTCTTATGAATACCATTCCCACTACTGATGCATTAGTGGCATTACAAAATGATTGCCTCTAAACTATATCATCTTATGTCTGTCTGATCTGGAACCATGGCTCATATTCACCTCTTTGAAAGTGCAGTAAAGTTCAGGTCATAATACTCATAGTTACATTAGGCAGTTAGGCCTTAACATGCACATATACAACTTCCTGAAAAGTGACTGTCTTATCTATCTCCTGCTCTTTATTTAGATTCATACTCTCTATTCCATGAATAAATATTTAGGAACACAGCCTTCTTAGCTCTATGAAAAGCACAAGGAAGTAGGGGTACTTCATCAGCTCAGTTTCCTTTTCGGCCCTACATTACCATCTGGATGGGTATCCACAAATTTACTCTGGAAATCGACTGGTATAGTCCTCGTGGAGAGAGGAGGTGTCGCCTGGAGGAGGACACTAGCAAGATGTGAAAGGTTGGAAGAATCAGTGACCTTGGAATAGCTATGAATCTAAAGCGTAAAGAAGAAATCATTGTCACAGGTGAACCCTTACATTGGTTACTGCAAGCAATTTCCCTCCACGTCATTGCCTTATATGTCCTGTTGATGCCCTGATGCTGTCCACTTGTGCTGCTGTCCCTGTCTGAAATGATTGTGATATAATCTTACTACTACATAGCCACAACCCACTGACTTTCTCAGCAAGTAATAAAATTGTACCTATATAATGAAGACACATAATCATGGCATAATCCACCGATAGCCCCAATTATCCTCATCCTGATTAAAACCTTTCACTGTCTGTCTGCATCCAAATTACACCAATTTCTCATTACAGTTGAGGACACTTTCCATGGTGTGATATTAATCTAAATAAGAAACTTTACAGTAGTAGCATATCTGATTTTCACTGGTTGGCAGCCAGTCTAGAGACTACAGAATGATTGTGGAACATTTAGTTTACTGTCTGGTATAAAATTACTCATTAATGGTAGTAACAACTTAAAACTAATAGTATTTACTGTTTAATTACTATAACCCTTTTGGAGAAACACTTGTCCCATAATACTGTTTGTTCCCCTAACTCCACCAAAGAACTAAGTGAAGATTAAGGAGGCACTAGCCCCATTATAACTGTATTACAGAAAATAGAAGGATTCATTATGAATGATCACCTTCAGCATCATTGACAAGTAGAAATTTGCTCCCATAGCCTCTAAAATTGAAAACATTGCAAAGACAAGCAATTGACACACAATGTTTTACAAAACACATACAATTTTTTTTTACAGGGAGCTTGACCCATCGTTGTATCCCCCACTTGGGGACAAGACTCCACACTCATTTTATATATATATATATATATATATATATTTATATATATAGATATATAGATATATATATATATATATATATATATATATATATATATATATATATATTTAAATCAAAGATTGCAATATCTTAGAAAATAAGGAAACGTTAAAAGAAATGCAAACTCACCCCCTCCTCCTCCCTCTTCTCCATGTGTAACACAGCACTTAAGTGTCCAACCAAGTCAGCAGTGATGGTACCTTAACTTGACACACAGTACCGACAACCTTCCTGATGCCATGACTATTGCAGGAGTCTGGACACAGCAGCTTCCACAAAGAAGAGTTTTATATACTACTGATTAGGAATACACACTTTTGCATATGGAAAATGTTTGGTGCGCATGTATGTATAGTATTCCAAAGCACAATTGTGAGTGGTCCAGCATTCTTAATTAATGTGTTTTCTGCCACACACCTTTGTCTTACTAATTTGTCTTCCTCTTTATCACATGTATCCATACACCATCTGTGTCCTTTCTGATATTCTCGGAAAAGGCCACTAAATGCAAACTGAATACAGATATGCAGTTGTTTGCTTCCCATTTCTACATCTGCCTGATAGCCCTTTTGGTTCCACCATGGCAGGTGTGAGTCATACACACTTTGTTAGAGGTGGACTTACGTAGGCAAGTGTTCAACTCCAGCAAAGGACAGCATTATGAGGTAGGGTTAGGCATAATGGTTAAGGTCATCACTTTATAACCAGAAGCTACAGGGTTTGATTCTGATGTAGTGTTATTGACTAGACTAAAAATGACCCTTCAGAACAGTTAACCTAATATTAAGCTATGTTGTGTCTTTCGGTTTTTCCCGGTTAGGGGTTGCCACAGCGGAACTCCGGTCCGCTAATGATTGGCAGTTGATTTTTACGTACCGGCTTGCCAGGCCTGACGCACAACATTCAACGAAGGTACCTAATATTAAGCTATAAACCTGTAATTTGTTCTGCTCATATTGTCCATCCCTTTTATTTAACTTTATATTGTGCTGCTACTGGGAGTAAAAAACATTGCCTACATTTTATCTAGTTTTGCAAACAGCCAAGAGTAGATGGACCAGGAGATGTTTCTGTATACACAGAAAGCCACCAGATTTTTTTTCAAGTATTTGTAGTTCATAGTTCAAGGTATATCCGTGTGTAGGCCAGAGGCTAAGTTAGAACACAGACTCCACAGTTGCACAGCAGAGCTGTAGCTGGCTCATTTGGTGGCGGAGGATTAAAAAAAGGTCCTTCTCCAGTCTGTTGCTCCTCCTCTCATAAGGAGAAGCACCATGTCTTAATACCCTACTCACTGACATACTACTTGAAATAAAAAAAAGATACTGTGTCCTAATGCCTTCTGTGTCTATGCCCCACACATTTACATATGGAGAACTGATCCACCAATCACTCCCCCAATACAATGCACCCAGGGTGGCTTCACACTTCACCCCACACTAGCTATGCTTCTGTTGCCAATATACCAAATAGCCAACCCAAGATTCTGGTGACATCTTAAACATGATCATAAAGTTGAAGTTATGTATATGAACTGGAAGTTTATTCCATAAACAAGCAATGTTGTAAGTGTGAATTTGAAACATTATGCAATTCTACAATAATCAAAATGGTAACAAATATTATTTTCAAACAATGATGTTTCAGAATAAGTTAACTCTAAACACTGCAAGATTCTTAACTCATCATTATGTAAAACTTTGAACGCTAAGCATAATCTGCCTCTTATAAAATGGCAGTGAAAGAAAAATAAGCCCAACGTTGAAGGTTGTCAGAATAGTTAAGATCTTGAGCATCACACAATCATCCACTAAATTCTCTTTGTACTCCACTGAGGAGAATTAAATCACCCTAAGAATACAAGCAAAACATAACATTTGACAAAGTAGTTAGCCTATTATAAGTTACAAATAATTTTGTAAGGCAGATAATCTAGATTGGAACTTTCTGAAAATGTGGCCACGTACCTTTAGTGTTTTAGATCTGACTGCTGAAGGATTGTCTTTAAAATTCAGTTTGGGGTTGATGTAGGCATCACAGTCTTTAAATAAGGAAGTACTCCCAGTAGAAGGTTCCCTAGTACAATGTCATTATTGGCAGTTGGTAAAAAGGCTTAAGGCTGTGGACTATAGTTTTTGCAGTACAGATTTAGATTTTCTCCACCTTCATTTGCCCACCATGTGACTTTGAACAAGTTACTTAAACAGGTATTACTCCGAGGTCACCCCTAAAAGTGGGGTTTGTGACCAGTGGGTCTACCTATTTAACAAATGGGTATTTATTTACTTATTGATTTTTAGGGGCCAAAAATTCACGAAATTGCATTTACTAAAATTAGTATTAAGCTTGTTCTTATTTAGCCATTTTACTGCACCAGAAAGATGGTTAATGGACATATTGGGTTGGGAGGGTGGCCTAATAGTTAAGGTGTTTGCCTTACAAACGCAAAGTGCAGGGTTTGAGTCTCACAAGGGATAATTGGCTAGGCTTAAAATGGCTCGTAAGAGCAGTTAGCTTAGTACTAACCTATGAACCTATATCATAATCATGGTCGTTAGTAATAACCGATACTACCTTGAGGTCATCTGTACATTTGGCAATCCATATACTTTTATCTGCAGCCAGAAAGGAAAATAACATAATGGAAAGTGCAGGACCTAAAAAAGACCCACGAGGAATCGCTGAGCGAATATCAACCCGATGCTATAATGTTTTCCATTTCTTTACATTAAATTGCCCTTTAGAAAGCCACACATTAATTTAGTTTAACATAAAAGGATTAATGCTAAGCTTCATTATGCATTCTGTAATTACTGAATGTGATGCACTACTCATAGATTCATAGACTGTTACTAGGCTAATGACCCAAGGGGCCTTTATAAACCTAGCCAAGTTTTCGAATGCTTTGGAGCGCCCTAACTATACCACAATATCAAGCAGGCTATTATCCTCTATTAACGTGATAATACGAATGGTTTATCCAGTTAGAAGTAGAATAATTTTTCATAAAGCCATACTGATAGGTATCCAGTGTGGCACAATACTTGGAATTACTCTCAAGTAAGTTCAAAAGACATCTTTTGAAACATTTGCAGAACAAGCAAGTTAAACTGATTGGATGGTAATCATCTACAATACAGTAACTCCCATTTTTATAAATTGGAATGATATTAGAATTTTTCCAGGAAGATGGCGCAATACAGCTTTTGCAAGAGAGTGTTAAAAATGATGGTGGGGCAACCATATGTCAACCTAGATGTTTAAATAATCTACAAGGTACGTTATGAGACTCACTACAGCTGGTACAGTTTAGGTTTAAATAATATACCAGGCATGTTATGGGACTCACTACAACTGGTGAAGTTTATGTTTAAATAATATACCGGGTACATTATGAGACTCATGACAACTGGTACAGCTTATATTTAAATAATATACCAGGTATGTTTTGAGACTCACTACAACTGGCACAGTTTAGGTTTAAATAATATACCAGGCATGTTATGGGACTCACTACAACTGGTGCAGTTTATGTTTAAATAATATACCAGGTATGTTGTGAGACTCACTACAACTGTTACAGTTTAGGTTTAAATAATATACCACACATGTTATGAGACTCACTACAACTGGTACAGTTAATGTTTAAATAATATACCAGGTACATTATGAGACTGACTACAACTGGTACAGTTTATGTTTAAATAATATACCAGGTACGTTATGAGACTCACTACAACTGGTACAGTTTATGTTTAAATAATATACCAGGTATGTTGTGAGACTCACTACAACTGGTACAGTTTATGTTTAAATAATATACCAGTCATGTTATGAGACTCACTACAACTGGTACAGTTTATGTTTAAATAATATACCAGGTACCTTATGAGGCTCACTACAACTGGTACAGTTTATGTTTAAATAGTATACCAGGCATGTTATGAGACTCACTACAACTGGTACAGTTTATGTTCAAATAATATACCAGGTACGTTATGAGATTCACTGCAACTGGTACAGTTTATATTTTATTTTATTTTTTATTTATTTAACATTTGTTAACTGGGAAAGTCCGACTTGGAACAAAGCCAGTTTTCAGTGGAGGCCTGGGAGAAACGCTCCAGATGTATGTCTTTGTAACATGGGAGAAAACCGGAGTATCCGGAGGAAACCCACACGAATACAGGGAGGACAATACAGACTCTGCACAAAAGACACTCCAGCAGAGAATCAAACCCAAGAACCTCTTGCTGTGAGGTGATAATGCTACCACTGCACCATCCTAAATAATATGCCAGGTACATTATGAGACTCACTACAACTGGTACAGTTTATGTTTAAATAATATACCAGGTACATTATGAGACTCACTACAACTGGTACAGTTTATGTTTAAATAATATACCAGGTACATTATGAGACACTACCACTGGTACAGTTTGGGTTTAAATAATATACCAGGCATGTTATGAGACTCACTACAACTGGTACAATTTATGTTTAAATAATATACCAGATACATTATCAGACTCACTACAACTGGTACAGTTTAGGTTTAAATAATATACCAGGCATGTTATGGGACTCACTACAACTGGTACAGTTTATGTTTAAATAATATACCAGGTATGTTGTGAGACTCACTACAACTGGTACAGTTTAGGTTTAAATAATATACCAGGCATGTTATGAGACTCACTACAACTGGTGCTGTTTATGTCTAAATAATATACCAGGTACATTATGAGACTCCCTACAACTGGTACAGTTAATGTTTAAATAATATACCAGGTACATTATGAGACTGACTACAACTGGTACAGTTTATGTTTAAATAACATACCAGGTACGTTATGAGACTCACTACAACTGGTACAGTTTATGTTTAAATAGTATACCAGGCATGTTATGAGACTCACTACAACTGGTACAGTTTATGTTTAAATAATATACTAGGTACGTTATGAGATTCACTGCACCTGGTACAGTTTATATTTTTTTTTTTTTATTTATTTAACATTTGTTAACTGGGAAAGTCCGACTTGGAACAAAGCCAGTTTTCAGTGGAGGCCTGGGAGAAATGCTCCAGATGTATGTCTTTGTAACATGGGAGAAAACCGGAGTATTTGGAGGAAACCCACACGAATAAAGGGAGGACAATACAGACTCTGCACAAAAGACACTCCAGCAGAGAATCAAACCCGAGAACCTGTTGCTGTGAGGTGAAAATGCTACCACTGCACCATCCCAAATAATATGCCAGGTACATTATGAGACTCACTACAATTGGTACAGTTTATGTTTAAATAATATACCAGGTACATTATGAGACTCACTACAACTGGTACAGTTTGGGTTTAAATAATATACCAGGCATGTTATGAGACTCACTACAACTGGTACAATTTATGTTTAAATAATATACCAGATAGATTATCAGACTCACTACAACTGGTACAGTTTAGGTTTAAATAATATACCAGGCATGTTATGAGACTCACTATAACTGATACAGTTTATGTTTAAATAATATACCAGGTACATTATGAGACTCACTACAACTGGTACAGTTTATGTTTAAATAATATACCAGGTACATTATGAGACACTACCACTGGTACAGTTTGGGTTTAAATAATATACCAGGCATGTTATGAGACTCACTACAACTGGTACAATTTATGTTTAAATAATATACCAGATACATTATCAGACTCACTACAACTGGTACAGTTTAGGTTTAAATAATATACCAGGCATGTTATGAGACTCACTACAACTGGTACAGTTTATGTTTAAATAATATACCAGGTATGTTGTGAGACTCACTACAACTGGTACAGTTTAGGTTTAAATAATATACCAGGCATGTTATGAGACTCACTACAACTGGTGCTGTTTATGTCTAAATAATATACCAGGTACATTATGAGACTCCCTACAACTGGTACAGTTAATGTTTAAATAATATACCAGGTACATTATGAGATTGACTACAACTGGTACAGTTTATGTTTAAATAACATACCAGGTACGTTATGAGACTCACTACAACTGGTACAGTTTATGTTTAAATAGTATACCAGGCATGTTATGAGACTCACTACAACTGGTACAGTTTATGTTTAAATAATATACTAGGTTTTTTTTATTTATTTAACATTTGTTAACTGGGGAAGTCCGACTTGGAACAAAGCCAGTTTTCAGTGTGGGAGGCCTGGGAGAAATGCAGATGTGTGTCTTGTAACATGGGTTTATGTTTAAATAATATACCAGGTACATTATGAGACTCACTACAACTGGTACAGTTTGGGTTTAAATAATATACCAGGCATGTTATGAGACTCACTACAACTGGTACAATTTATGTTTAAATAATATACCAGATAGATTATCAGACTCACTACAACTGGTACAGTTTAGGTTTAAATAATATACCAGGCATGTTATGAGACTCACTATAACTGATACAGTTTATGTTTAAATAATATACCAGGTACATTATGAGACTCACTACAACTGGTACAGTTTAGGTTTAAATAATATACTAGGTACATTATGAGACTTACTACAACTGGTACAGTTTTAGGTTTAAATAATATACCAGGCATGTTATGAGACTCACTACAACTGGTACAGTTTATGTTTAAATAATATACCGGGTACATTATGAGACTCATGACAACTGGTACAGCTTATATTTAAATAATATACCAGGTATGTTTTGAGACTCACTACAACTGGCACAGTTTATGTTTAAATAATATACCAGGTACATTATGAGACTGACTACAACTGGTACAGTTTATGTTTAAATAATATACCAGGTATGTTATGAGACTCACTACAACTGGTACAGTTTATGTTTAAATAATATACCAGGTATGTTGTGAGACTCACTACAACTGGTACAGTTTATGTTTAAATAATATACCAGGCATGGTATGAGACTCAATATAACTGGTACAGTTTATGTTTAAATAATATACCAGGTTTGTTGTGAGACTCACTACAACTAGTACAGTTTAGGTTTAAATAATATACCAGGCATGTTATGATACTCACTACACCTGGTACAGTTTATGTTTAAATAATATACCAGGTACATTATGAGACTCACTACAACTGGTACAGTTTAGGTTTAAATAATATACCAGGTACGTTATGAAACTCACTACAGCTGGTACAGTTTATGTTTAAATAATATACCTAGTATGTCATGAGACTCACTACAACTGGTACAGTTTATTTTCACTGCAGAAGCATCAAACATGTTTCAGTGATATGAAGACAGAGTAAATCATCTGAACTATGATGGCTGTTATGTGTATTCATTGAGTACAAGCTGTTCAGACTAGCAGGACATGTTAGGGCCAGAAGGTGGGTGTTACTAGCCAGATTAGCCAAGAGCCATATCAACAAGATTGATAACTCAAGTGCCATTGTTAGAAAGGGGAACTATATGGGTGTAACAACCACAAACAAAGTTCATATAACTGTAGAACATTTAAGGATTCTTGTTGTGAGAAACAAGTTTTTCTTCATAATTTACTTTACATTCGAGTGACTGATTTCAGTTTTCTGCAGGTTGCACTGACGCTAGTTCTGTTGGCACTAGTTTGATACTTTTATAGAGTCAGTACTTTGTTTATTCTTTAGCAAGTTGTTGCTACATATATTCCTCCAAACGAGTGAGCACACAAAGATGGAAGCTTCTACTTATTTTGCAGCTGTTTGGCTAGAGTGTCCACTGTGATTTAAATGGTGACCACAATGCAAATGATCAGAATTACAATTTTCAAAACAATAATCAGGATTAAATTTAGAATATAAATGGTTTGTATCCATGGGTGGGAACGTATAATGAACACTGTGTGATATTTTGTCCCTGTTAAGACAAGGAGATGCAGAAATTAAAATTTATATGGTCAGAATTACCCAGTGGATATATGGGAATGATCTTGGACATCTGATTGAAAGAATTAGTGATCACCAGATCCAGAATATGATGATTACATATTGAAAAATCAATTACGTAAGACATATTGTACAAGGAAAGCATATCCAAAAATTCACACTCAACGAATGAACAACTTGTGCTAACCCATCAGTTTATGAGACATTAACGAATACAGTGATACTGCTATTATTTTATAAAATATTACCAAGATCATCAAAGAATGTCATTTGCTACTCCAGATGAAGTCTGGATCCCTATACCAAGCATTTAGTTTTATACACTTGTGACTCTTTTGAGGTTCTTTGGTATCCTTGACAATTTCAATGCTATTGCAAGTGTCTAACTTGGCAAAAACTGAATCATGTACAAAAATGACAATGTCACCTCCTGAATTGTTAGTTCTTAGTCACTCATTTTTGAAGCTCTTTACATTGCCAGGCTTTGATAATAACCAGAACTTTGAATTGATATAAATGAGCAAGAACTTGAAGCTCACCTACTTTCTTTTTAGACTTTGGCGTTTGAATAATAAGTCTTTAAAGGGTTTTTATCTTCCCAGGTTTTGTACTGATATTTGATTTATTGATAGGCTTGAAATGCTTTTCACTGGCTAAAAGATGTTTTGTAATAGGTTTAACCACCACAATAATTCAAATGGAGTTCATTGGGGAAAATAATTTAGGATGTTAAAATAATACTTCTCAACCTGAGATTAATATCATGTATTTCCTTATACAAAAATCAATCAACCATTTGTTGCTGTAAAAAGCCTTTATAACTAGCTTATGAGAAGGGACAGTTTCACTAAAGTAGACTGTTATGCTATGCTCTTGGCAGATTTCAGCAACTGGAGAAACTGCTCTATGTAAGTGAAACAATGGAGTTCTGAAGCATTTGTTTACACCAGCATGAATGGCTAAAAGGTCGAATGACCATTGACCCTTTAACACTTTCGCATTTTAGGGATCTCAATCAATTTTAGTTCTCCTAGAGTGGAGACTGTAATTCTAGGCTTGCCACTAGAAGAAATAAATCCAATTGATTTCTTAAGCATGGAGTCTCAAAGAAAATGTATGTCCCTTTAGGAAATGAGGTCAGCGTTTAGACCAGAGTCCTAAGTCCTGACCAAACAGAAACTATGTATAGTAAGATTGTCTCCCACTGATCTTCTCATAAGTTTCCTAGGCTCTTGAATTTGATGTTGTTTCTACTTTGTCTATACCTTTTTGATCTCTTCACCTGATTTGTAAACATATTGTACACGTAAACTTTCAGGCATCACACCTTGATTGCTATTTATAGCATCTTTGGCTGTTTTCACAAAGCCTCTGAGATACCAGGAAAGTAACTAGTCTGGATCTAACAGAGATAGGGCAGTTGGGCACACCAGTAATTTCCAGTTCATTCTAAGTTGGACAACGCATCATAATATAGAACAATAAGGGGATATGCTAGACCTGATAGGAAACAAGAGGATCCAATCTGTTCAGAATTCTTTTGTGACATACTAATGGCAGAAGAACTGCATACTGAAAGACATAATAATGTGGCAAGACTGTTGCATTGGGGATTGTGAAAACATTGTATTATTGAAGCAGATGAAAAACACTGGAAACATGAGCCACAAAGCATCATAGAAAATGATGAAGTCTACATCACGTGAGATCACCCATTACCAACAGTTCAAAAGACAGATGTGAGAAAACCAGATATAGTGGTCCATGAAAAGAAGACAAAAGTAGCATTGATCATTGAAACTGGTACACCCAGTGACTACAGTGTTTTGGTCACAGAGAGACACAAAGTCATAAAATATCCGGATTTGCAGGCAGAAATTAGACCAATGTGGAAGAAAGATACCTAGACAGTTCCAATAGTAGTAGGAGCAGTGGCTCTTATAAAAAAGAATCTACAGCTGTATTTAGATATGTTATCAATACATGTAACTCCATACAAATTGCAGAAGGAGGTATTACTGGGCACATTGAGGGTGCTGCGAAGAGCATTTCTGGCTGACATCAACGATAAACAATACTAATTTCATGAACTTTAATCATACTTTTACTTAGGAATGAGGTCCAATTACCTATGGTATTAGAAACCCAAAATATTTTAAGAAACTAAAAAAAAATCAGAAACTGATATTATGTGAGGAGGAAAAACATTTGTTAGACTGAGGGAATTCAGCAATGATTTGCCCAGACCTAGTAGCCTAGTAGTTGATTTTCACAGCCCTCTAGGTTGCACATTTTCTACAAATAGCCATATCAATATTCAAACAGGCATGTTTGTTGGTGCTGTAGAGAGAGCATTCACAACATTGTTAAATACCATTTTCCTGAAGTAGGGATAATATTCAAGCTTGAGCTAAACTCTCTATAGTTTCCTCAGTGATCATGAAATACAGGTGAAAAATGGAAGTATATAGCTGTCACCCTCTTGCCTCTGCTCCTGTTGCACACATCACACAAAGATGTTAGGATGTGTATTAACATCTTTGCATTGCACACAGAACACACAACTGCTTGGGCCTGTGACCACTTGTTTGATGCCTAGGAAGCCCTTTAGTAGGCTGTTAAAAAGTATGTATGAACAGAACACACTATAACAGAGATAATCAGTAAGAATTCTTTAGCTGTAGCCAAGGCATAGAAGCATGGATTCATTTCGATTCACCTGTGGTAATTTCAGTGAATGGAAACAAATCGAAAACCATCAAACATTACAATAAATTATTTTTGCAAGGGGACAAGCCCCCCATGCACTATCCCATGTGGTATGACATCCCCGCATTTCCTTGACTTATATATACCAACTCCAACATCACACAACAATGGAGAAAAAGCAAACTCTACTGTCAGCAAAAGTAGTTTTGGCAAACAGCTCTTGCTGATTTTGCATTTGCCGAAACTGCATTAATCCAAATTACATCTTCCTTTGGACATAGTTAGGTAATCTACCACCATCTAAGACAAATCAGCAATACCCTTATCACTGAATCCCTTGAGAGCATGTATTTTGTATACGTTTTCCACATATGCTGCCTTGAGTGGACACACTTCAACAGTACATAGCAATTGCTGATTCCAGACCAGATAACATCTAGTGTATGGTACTATAGCACATTTCTAAAAACATGATTTCTTTTCTGAAACTTTCTGTTATACTCTGGCTTTATGCAGTATGTAATGCTACCCTAGTTGTTAGACTCATGTCACATGTTATAAATGTTAATGTTACTTAGTTTACACTATGGCAGCTGGCCTCTTTTCTGTCTCTTCTTTATGGTCATACATAAATTTCACTTATCTGTCATCATTCTCAATTTTGATTATCTGCTGACTTCACATGTTCATATTTTATTCCACCTTGCCTTTCCAGTCTATTTTTTAATTCTATTTGTGTATTCATAATTTCAACTTAATTACCATGTTGGGATTTTTTTTGGCTAAAAGGATAAAACTCTTAAGGGAAAACTGTACACCTATCTGTCCAGAGGTTTTTCTTGACCAAGAAGCCTGTGTGTTGAAGGTCTTGGGTTTGAGTCCTAAATGAAAGCTAATATCTTTTCACTTCCATGATTCTTACAGTGCTTTAGGAGAAGGCATATATGTCTGTAATTTGACTGTCTAATATTTAAAAGTTTATCTTCCTTCATCTCCTTACATAATATATTCCTCTAAATATGTCAGTTTTTATTCCTTTGTCTTATTTCCCTTAATCTTCTGTCCCTTAGACTTCTTAATATTATGTATTGTAAATTATTTTTAATAATCTAATAATATATAATAATTAATAATAATAATTAACTAATAATAATTTAATAATCAGTTTTGAGTTAGTTTATTAAGGTCTTACTCCATAAATGTTGCTGTTCTTGTTTTCTTAAGATACAGTATGTAATTATATGTGCTTTAATTTATTTACTATCAAAATGTGGAAATTCAATTCGATGAAAATAGGTCGGTTGAACGCGTGTGTTCTTCCAATGCCCATAATGTCAAACTGAAATTGTATGACTTCATATTAGTGAAAGTGAGTACACATTCACTAATACGAAGTTGACATTCTGAATTGAGATTGCCATATAGTGCTGAATGGGAAATGTTCACTTTTCCTCACTGTAGAGCAATCTCAGAGTTTATATATATATATATATATATATATATATATATATATATATATATATAATATGGGGGTGGGGGCGTAGGGCGGCTTTCCCCCCTCAAAAACATTGCCAGTAACACAGACTTTCGACATTGGAACTTCCAGTGCTCAAATGTCAATTACATGGTTAGTATTTCTGACCTTTTTGGTAATTTGGTATTACCAAATTCAGAGAAACAAGTCAATCATTTTCTAGAAAAGTGTTTGATTTTCACCATTTTGGTAGTAAACTGCTTTACTCCCTTGCACCTTGCCAAGCTGGACTTTCAGATTAAAAAAGCATATAACTAAATAGGTGAAATAAATGTTTAAGTAGGATGTCTGTTATCACATATGTGATTATATTACTGCAGCCATTGCTTCCATTCTTCTTTCTGGCATACTGTGCCCTGCTGAGTGCTTGTTTTCTCATTGTGCATTATCCATACTTAATAACTGATCTTTTTCCTGCCTGGACTTCCTATAAAATGGAGCTCCTCTACAAGAATCTTCCTTACAACAGACCCTGCCTTGCAATATTTCCCCCCAGGCATTTTCTTAAAATGGACTGTGCCCAAAGAAGCATCCTTTTTAACAAAGCAATATCTGCAGAATCTTAACAAAGATATGTCAAACTGTACAACTGTCTTATCTTAGTATTAGTCACTGTTTTATAACCAATGATGTAGTACAAAGTATCAAGCATGAGAAAAAACTTTCATGTGACATTATTAGCATATACCCTGCCGTGTAAGGGCACTCTGTGCTGTCATCAAGCTTCAGCATTCAAAACTGGTCTGGACTGTGCAATGCATAGATTTGTCCAGATCTCTACCCAGCCAACAGGCCCCAGTGATTCATAGTCATCCATGGTTTAAACTTAGGCAGTAATAGCCATCAGCTTCAATTTCTGACTTACTTGCTTTAGGTTTTTCTTTGGCATAAAGTGGTTGTGTACACACAGTGCTACTTTTTGCGCAGACATCCCAGACTATTTATTTATTTGTATTTGTTTACTGGGGTAGTGCACTAATCTCAATGCATGATTTGCAGGCACAACCGAGGTGAATAGGATCACTTAAGAAACTCTTTGGAATACAAACATGAAGACACTTAGAAAAGAAATGTTAGGGTTGCTGCTGCCATAAATTAATCTGTATTTAAAACAGGCTTAATTCAAGGTGCTCCCACTGCTGCTGCCAAACATCAACCAAAAAGAAGAAGGGTGTTCAGACCCCAGATGGCATATCATGGACTGCATGATACAGAAATTGTAGAGTGACACACGGAGTAAAAGGGAAACAATAGAGGGAATATGTAACCTCTGCCTCCCTCATCTGAGACCCCAGGGAGGTTGTGTAGAAGCCATCCCAGTGTAAACAAATGTATGTATGTGTAGCACTATGAATACTAGCTACAGAGACTTGTCAGAGGCCTACAGGGAATATCTTAGGGGTGTCACAGGCCTCCGTTTCTAGAATTTTGCATCACTTTCTAAATGCAATGCTACAACATGCAAGGGATCATATCTGGTTGCCATGTACCCCAGAGGACAGAAAAACAACCATGCAACAGTTTTATACCATAGCACACTTCCCTGACGTTTTGGGGGACATATACTGCACATACACACAGAAATAACAGTCTCACCTAGTGAACAGGGAAGGAGAAACATCAACAGAAAAGGATACCACTCCACTGTCAGATTGTCTGCGATGCCTAATGGATAATCTACAATGTGTGTGCAGGTAACCCTGTCAGTTTTCATGACTCACACGTACATCACACACACATGTGACCTATACACAAGGCTTGCTAGTGGTGACTTTCCACAAGGGCATCTAGTTGGGGATGCAGGCTATGCACTAACCTGTGCAAAACCCAACAACCCCCACTGAGCAAATATACAATAATGCCCATTCTCAATCTAGGAATATAACATTACATTTATTTGGCTTTCTCAAATCAAGGTTCCATTGTGTAAACACATCAGGAGGTGCCCTGCAGTATGACCCAGCCCCTTCTGCTCAAAGAGTCACAGTCTGTGCCATGCTGACAATATAATTCTCAGGAAACAGCTTCAATAAGGACAACAAGGTTCTGGACCACAGCTCCCAGGACAACAGGCAGGGCAGGCAGCTCCAGCAGAAAAAGATGAAATTCTGAGGATGTACCACCAGCTGCAGATCATGCTGGAGTTGCATGCATGTGCAGTATGCAATGGCTGTGGCTAAGAGGCAAAGGACAGCACAAACAATAACTACCTAACTGAAAAACTAAGATCCTAAGCATATACAAATATTAAAACTGAAGACTGCCAAAGTCTTCAGCCTTTACCTAACCATGTAATGGTTGTGTTCTGTCAGCATCACAGTAAACTACCAAGGACACATCTTGTACCTATAGTATTATCTGATATAAATGTTGAAATTGTAAAACAAATTATCAGTGATTACTTTTGTGATGCCCCTGCACTGGCCCAGTAATCAAAGCGCCTCAATCCTCACCACTAGCACCAGTGAGGGACATGCACATTGGGAGGATGACAAGTACACACACAGTAAAGTGCAATTTCCCTTAAGAGCACACAGAGATCACAGTCAGTCTGGATCTGGTTTCTCCCTCTTTCTCCAGATCCCCAGTAAGACTCCCCACTTGCATAAGATCTCAGCCGAGCAGTCAAGCCAAAACCTCCAGCACCCTCTCTGTCCAACCAGTGCTTCGTGTCCCTGCCCAAGTAACTGACACACGCACTTTGAGATGTGATTCATATACAAACACACACACACACCTGGGAAAGGCTGGCACAGGTTTACTAGCTATGCCCCCTTCTGCCCAGACTAAAAGATAGTTATCACTGCCACCAACCAGTTCTTTATCAGCTACTATAAGGCCCTTCCCAAAGGGTGACCAATCCTACTGATGTTACTATTACCCAAATGGTAAGTGTGATCAAGACTTTCATGGCTATTGGAGTGGCCCATACAGTGTCACCAAATACATATGAAAGTACTTTAAGAGCTTACACAGCTGTAAACAAACCAGCCACAATTAAAAGGGTAAAATATATTTAATAATAAATAATGAAAGAACAAGACAATACTCAATAACTCAGCACAGTGACTACAGAGTACAGAATCACAGGAAATATTTTAAACCAACATTTCAGGACAGTCTCAAATAAATACAGAAAACATCTAAACTAATATTTACTATATTCCTAACTATCTCTAAATGAAATACTATACATAAATCTTACTTACAGAGCAAGGCAAATGCAGATGAGAAGTGCTGAATGGATGTTTTCAGATCCAAGACAAGATACAAAATGCAAAGTCTTTCTTTGAGAGAGTTCTTAAATTAAAAATCAACATTACTGCTGGGTTAATTCAGATGACATCATTCTTTGTCACCTGACTTCAGTTTCCAGGTTAAACAGATATCAACATCTTCGTGTCAAAAATACTTATCTCTCTCAGATGTGTAGCTGCTAGGAAGTCACAGAGCAATAAAAACACTTTACATTTGAAACCTAGTAATTATTTCTGTTTCAAGACAATAGGAACAAGTTCTAGCTCTAGACATCCTGTTTCCTTACTCATTAACTAACCTCCTATAGCACATCGTAAAACACTTTACTTTTCAACTTATGTTCTTGAAGTTTTGAAAGTTAACTCTGTATGTTCCAGCTTCAACCATTAAAACATACATTTGCATAGGTATATAGTTTATATACATTTCTGTTCTTTCCAGTAGGGTACACTGTGGTTACATTCTTGAAGCTCAGTAAATAACATACAGTTCAACACACACTTCTGCACCAATAGCTTAATATCTACGTAACATATAGTTCTCTTACATTTGTAAGACAAGCATATGAATCATATTAATATTCACAAATATATGATTATTTACAAGATTTCACATAGATGGGCTGACAGTGTCACAGTTCTATATAAATCATATTAATATTTTCAAGTGACATATAGTTATTTACAAAATTCAAGATAGCTGGACTGGCAGTATTTCACTGGTGTCACAACTTTCATATGCAAATACTTATTTGTCAGTATAACATGTCTCAACTCTCCAGTAATGTCAGCAGTAAGTCAGTGAATTTTTTAATATACATCTATGATTTTACCCAATATTGTTCATCAAACATGATGTTTGACCAATGTAGATAATCCAGCAGTGAGCAGGTCAATGTTCGACATGATTTGCAGAAGTTTAGGAGCAAACAAGAATCCATAACTAGTAAGACTAGATTTGCAAGAATAATGCAAACAATAAAATGACAGTCAGCAGGTACATAATAAATACTTTATAACCAAGCAGGAAAAGCAAATATTAATGAAACTATTTTTTGCAATACATGTGATGAAAGAAAGTATTTGACTAAGCAAGCATTAGCTATCTACTCTGTACATCAGATGTAGGCAACCAAAAGTCACAGAGAAATGTGAAAAGGGCAGGGCACAGTCATCATCATTTGCACAGGGTGGGGGAGGGGGCTTACAGCAGGGCAAGCCTGGTACCAAAGAAGTGAGTGTATGTGCGTAAAAGTAACCAGTTTTTCATAAAGTATCCAATTTTCAGGGCAAGTAACAACAGAATATTCTGATTCAGTAATAATCATTTAGATAAAATGTATGTGTGTGTGTGTGTGGTTGTATGGGCAAGATGATCATTAACATAAGTGTGTGTGTGTGTGTGTGTGTGTGTGTGTGTGTGTGTGTGTGTGTGTGTGTGTGTGTGTGTGTGTGTGTGCGCGAGTGCACATGTGTGTGTCTCCATGAATGTAATCAAAGCACCTGTGTTAGCACTATGCCCTTGCATCTCACAGGTGTGAGCAGTGCGTGGTAGAGTAGTCCATTCACAGTCATAACCCCTGACCATGAGAACTACCTCTGCCAGGAGCTGTACTGCTAGTTTAATGGCGCTGACTAGAAGTCGGGGTGCTATCTGAACATTAATGATGCCTCCTGGATGAGCTGTCATTACAATGATGGCCTACCATGTCTGGGAGTGGTCACCTCAACCACCAATGAAGCAGTAGAAGTAGTGCCAGTAACAGAGTTAGATCTTGCACAACCACACCAGCTAATACCAATAACCTAAATCCAGACTGTATATTATGTATTATACAAACATGTTTTGGATTTCCTCTGATATTCTCTAAATACTGATTTTTTGTCTGTTTTCCTGTAACTGCAAGACTTTATGATGTATTCTGTTGTTTGTACTGTTTGAGCTTTTCTCCCTGGGCCTCCACTGAAAATGGATTCTTCAGACCTAGACGGACCATCCCAGTAAACAAATGTCAAATAAATAAATAAATAAAATAATAATAACAAAACTGTATACATTCCTGAGGCTGTAGTGTAAAAATAATACTAAAACAACTCAACAACACAGAGTGCCCGAAAATGAAAACTCGGACCAAACCACAAAAGGAGAGGGAGTATCCATATTCATCAAAGATACCCACACCTCCAGGTTAGTGGTACTGCACAAAGCATCGGAGACCATCCATGTGCAACTAACAGTGGGCAAAACTGCCTTTCAGTTTGTAGCCTGCTACAGACCACACTCCCAAACTCAGGAACCCCACTCAGCTTTCCTGAGAACACTGGAGAATATGAAGATCTCTCCAAACACCATCATATTGGGTGACTTCAACTACCCAAACATAGACTGGGAGCACTACTCAAGCCCCAACACCCTCACCCAATGGTTCCTAGAATTTATAAACTCAAATGCTATGGAACAACTGGTCACCACTCCCACAAGAGTGGAAAACATATTGGACCTGATCATCACCAACATGGGGACTCTATGTTCCATACCAGAGGTATACCCCTCATTGGTAAGATCTAACCATAAATGAATCTCACTGGACATCCATATCCCATCCCCACCCCCAGCCAAGGAAACCACGGTGAAGAACTTCTCAAAAGCAAACTTCACACTTCTCAAAACCAAGGCGGAATCCTTCAAAGCCCCCGGGCCAGTGGAAAATACGTCCCAAACCGCAGAATCCTTTACATACGCATTCTATGGACACCTACAGGAATGCATGGATTGTACTATCCCAAATAAAACCAAGACTCACTCCTCCAAAGGCAGGAGACCTGTCTGGTAGACCCCAGCCATAAATAAGCTATACAACAGAAGGAGGAAGCTACTACATGATAGAGCAAAATCCCAAAAAGGGAAGGCATCTCTGATCAGTACTAGCAAGAAACTACGATCCCTCTTAAAATCATCTAAGGCCAGCTTCGAAAGAAAAATTGCACAAGACGCTAAAGATAAACACAAGGCCTTCTTTAGTTATGTCAGGAACCTGGGTGGCAGCTCCCAGACATGCTCTGAGTTAGTGCAAAATGACAAAAATACACTGAACCCACAGACATTGCCAACATCCTAGCAGACAGGTTCAGTGCAAACTTCTCCCCGACCCCCCAAAAGAGCAAATATCTATCCCAACAGAGTGTAGCATCTCTGACATCACAGATGCACAGGTGAGAGCTGCCCTCTCCAAAGCAAAAAACACAGCATCAATGGGACCGGACGGTGTCCCAGGCTGCGTCTTACACGAGCTCCAAGAAGAGCTGAACCCTCACATAAAGTCACTGTTCAATCTCAGCCTTACTACAGGATATGTACCCAAGGAATGGTGTACAGCAACAGTGGTCCCACTCCACAAAGGTGATGCCACAACGGACCCTGGAAACTATCGCCCTATAAGCCTGACTAGCCTGGTCTGCAAAGCTATGGAGTGTATCATTATGGAACTCATAAACAAAGACATTGGGAACCTCCAAACACTGGATCCTACCCAATTCGGCTTTGTTAAGGGCAGATCTTGCCTCTTGAACCTGGACAACTTCTTTGAAACAGTCACCAAGGCCATAGATGAAGGGAAGGTAGTCCACACAGCCTACCTGGACCTCGCAAAAGCCTTCAACACAATACCCCACTCGGGCATCATAAATAAGCTCACCAGCTTAAATATCAACCCCTATGTCACAAGATGGGTTGCAAACTGGCTCAGGGATAGAACCCACATGGTCAGAATTGCAGGTGCCATGTCAGACTCTAAACCAGTTACAAGTGGCATCCCACAAGGCTCAGTCCTGGGACCTCTCTTGTTCGGTATATATTTCTCAGAGGTACAGGCTAACATGGGAGGACTATGGCTGACCAAGTTCGCAGATGACTGCAAACTGGGTGCCATAATCGACTCGCCGACTGACACAAGCATCCTCCAAAAGGGTCTCACAGAGATGGATAACTGGTGCCAGAGCCATGGCCTAAAACTAAATGCCAAAAAGTGCATAATCATCCCCTTTGGGAAAAACAAAGTGCCCACAAATTACCACATAGGTGGTAATCCATTAAGTACGGAAGAAGTAATTAGGGATTTGGGGACCCAAGTGATAGCAATCTCTCCTTTGACAATCACGTTGCCAAAGTGGTTAGAAAGACCTTCTATATAGCCCACCTTATCACAAAAGGGTTCATCACTCATCAGGCCCATAATTGAATACAATGCCCCATTTGGGATGTACCTTACCCGACACCTGCAGCAACTGGAAAGACCCCACAAGTACCTCACCAAGAGGATCAAGGGACTCAAACAGATGCCCTACGCAGTTAGGCTAAAGAAACTCCAGCTCTACTCAGTTGCTTACCGCCTACTCAGAGGCGATCTGTGCCTGACGTATAAAACCATGTCCAAACCAGAATTAATGGACATGCTCCACCTCAGGAAATCCAAATCCCTTATTGCTACATGCTCCAGGGACTTAAACCTCAGCACAGAAATAAATAGGACATGCTGGAGGGACAGATTCATATCCCAGAGGCTCCCCTCACTCTGGAACAAAATCCCAATTCATGTTAGGCAGAGCCCCTCAATGGCCCTCTTGAAGAGGAATCTTGACGAGTGGATCGGAGATCGTAGGTTTACCCCTGGGATCTCTTCTGTGTCCCTACTAGACAGAGGCACAGTAAACTAACCTTAAAAGGGCTATCTTCTGTGACCTATTTATACAGAGGCACAGTCAACTAATCTAAAAGGGTGGCAAAAGCCAAACACACTCTGGCTGGGCTTATAAATGCCCTAGGGCAGATAGCCTAGTATCAACCTATGAACCTATGAACTGCTTTAGCGTAGTAAGATTTGAATATCTGCTTCTGTAAAGCAAACTTCAGAAATACTTCTGTTAAAATCCAAGTAATTAAATATGATCTCAAATACAAAAATAAATCATACCTGATGATGTAGCACCTCTCCAGCCATGAGGATGCTGATCTTCCCTCCAGCAGACACAGCCTGGTCCAGTATGACATTCATCCTTTCCAAGGAGTCACGCACATAGTGCAGGCAGTCTTGTACATCATAATGCACAACATTTAGTAGCTGCACTATATCTGCTGAAGCCCTGGTAGAAAGTGTCTGTGCCTCTGTGATGGCCCTACACATATGTTGCATGGCACCTACTGACACACCAATATCAGTAGGAGGGCAAACATCAGTCCTCTTCATAGCACCTGTAAAAGCACATCTGTGTGATACTTCGGCCTCATGATGGCTAAGGGGAGACTCAGCCAGTTATGTACCTGGAGTCAGGGGTTGTTATAATAGCTAAGGTGTTAACCTCCCACACACAAGGTACTGGGTTTGATTCTCAACTTTGGAAGGGAAATTGGCTGCATGTAAAGTGGGCCACAAGGGCAACTTACCTATGAACCCAGTAATAAAACTTATCACCAGATGGATAGCCAGTTAGCTCATGGACATGACACATATGGTTAAATCCAGCAAGAGGCCAATTACTAGTCATGTGCCACAGGGTTCAATGCTGAGACCACTCCTGTATGGAATATACTTCTCTGAAGTCAAGGCTAATGTGGAAGGCCTCTGGATGACAAAGTTTGCTGATGGCTGCAAACTGGAGGCAATCATTGAATCCCACACTGCTGTAGCTATCCATCAGGAGGGTCTAGATCAGACAAATGATTGGTGCCAGAACCACGGCCTAAAACTAAATGTGAAAAAATGCATTATCATACCCTTTGGGAAGTGAAATACCCCTACAAATTACAACATTAATAGCACAACCCTAAGAGTAGACTCATAGGTGAGAGATCTAGGTACATAGATAGATAGTAGCCTCAGCTTTGACTGCCATGTGTCCACCATGGTGAGGAAGTCCTTCTATGTGGCAAAACTTATAAATGAAGGTATGGCATCCAGATCCAAGGAAATTACAGTCCCATGATACTCAGCCCTCATTAGATCAATGCTCAAGTACAATATGCCTTTTGGCATGTACTTGACTAGGCACTTAAAGCAGCTCGAGTGACCTCAGAGGTTCCTCACAAAGAAAATACAAGATGGAAACAACATGTCCTATGTGGTTAGTCTAAATTCCCTATACCTTTACTCTGTCTCCTACCGACTATTAAGGGGTGACCTATGCCTGACCTACAAGGGACTCACACATCCAGCCCTGATGGAGCCGCTACATATCTGCAAGTCAATAGCAGGGGGGGTCACCTGATATACAGATCTAAACTTAGCTAGTGGCTCAAACAAAACATGCTGGAAAAACATATATGTCTCAGAAATTGACCCTTCTTTGGAGCACGCTTCCTATTCACATTAAGCAGAACCTTTCCCTGGCCCTCTTCAAACACAATTTGGATTAGTGGATGGGGAATCACAAATTCACTCCTGGGATAGTGCCGATGTCCCTTATGGACAGGGGGCAGTCCATAACATACTCAGGGCATAGATAGACACAAACCCATGCCATCCTCTTGTCTCTAGGGGCCATATATTGGGTAAAATCGGGTTACATTGGATAGGCTTGTAAGGGCTATTAAGCCTAATAATCTCCTATGAACCTATAAACCTATGAGTAACCATACTACCCTGATCAACTGTGTCATGTTCAACCTGTCTTTTATCAGAGGGGTCTGTGTCATGGGTATGTGTAGGTATACTGACTGTGTCCAGAATATTGGCAGAAGAAATGGGGACCACAACCTCAGTGTCAACCTGAACCTATACACCCCAGAATGCGCCTCATCATCATCATCATTGCCATCATCATTATCATCAGAGGGTACCAATACTCCAACATCAGGCTGTATGAGTTCCACAGTACTGGTGTTAGGATCACCTAGGATAACAAGTCATTAACACAATAAACAGAGAAATACAATAACAATTGATCAAACTTATGTTATAGAAAATGTAATTTAGACAATACTAGGTGCAATTGCTATTAAAAAAGAACTTTAATGTATACAGACATTTACTTTATGTAGAGAAATAAGAAAAAAAAATGTGACTACCATGTGCAGGTGCAAAATCAGTACTAGATGTGCCTGGACAGAAGAAATGGAAATGAAAGAGACATGGATGATAAGTATCTAGTTACTCTAGTAACTTTGAAACTGGGCTATAAAAAAGCCTGTTTTTTCAAATGATTTTATCTAATGAAGTTTTCTAGTTTTGGAAGATGAAAGTGCTTATCTTACAAATTTTATTTCAGCTTGTATCAGTAAAAGCCAGTGGATTTTACTATGACATTTTTTCGGAGCATGTTTTGGTTTCACCTGTGTTCTGTGCCACACACACCTGGTTTCAGCATTAGGCGCACTTTGGTTGTCCTCATCTCAGCAGCATAATTAATGACTCTTTGGGAACTCCTTGAAGAGCTGTCTGGATCTTTAGCAGTGGACGGGAACTCCTCAGTCTCAGTCAGTGGTGGTTTGATAGCAGGCCCCCCACCAGTAGCCATCCTTTCCAAGGCAATTGCATTTGCCCTGTGCTTGGAATTCTTTATCATATCACTGGCATGATGTTTTATTTTCTGGTAATCCTGGTCACATCCCCCAACTGTGTTAACCTCATTGATTATCTGCTCCTACATATGGTCATGGGAGGACTTGTCAGCTCTACCCCTGTGTAACAGGAATGATCTGTGAAACAGTAGTACCTGGATGTTGACTTCATTATCTGCATCTGTGTATGGAGGTTTATGGGGACCAGATGTCTTTAGCACCATAGCCCTGCATGAGAAATAACATTAGAAGAGAAAAAAAGGGAAGTAAGCAAAAAGTGTGAACATTTAAGAAAGAAATATGTATGAATTTATTAGACATCATGCATAAAACTAATGTAAAACTTAAGTCTCTCTAGAATATACTCAGTGGTAATACAGATCTCTAACCCCCCAAAACAAAGTAAATAAAAGGACAGATGAAAGTCTGTATGGATGACAACTGTATAATTCTGTACCACATAACAGCATTGCAAAGATATTTATACTTAATTAAAAATTAATAAAGTTATTTGGATATCTGCTTGTGTTGCTGGTAGACAGATATATATCACAAGCTTAAAACATTTGTTGGACTACAAATCTAAACCCCACTGACATTGCTAATACTGATATATTTTTGGAATAAGTGTTCAGATTCTCACAGAAATGTTTTTATAATGGCAGGTAACATTTATGTGAAATAATAACTGATATACATGGCTATGACAACAGCAATGGACAAGCAATGCAGACAGCAAAGAACTGTATTGCAAAATGTAATGCATCAGTAACATCAAGTTCCTTTGTAAGAAACAGCAACATGCCTTTACAGGAAATCAGTTCTGAAAGTAGACAAAAGTAATGCAAGTCAAATAGCAGTATCAAAAAGTGTGTGGATCTGGTCTCCTCTACTACAATACAAGTGCCTTACCTACACAATTAGCTTATATGGTGCAGATTCAGCTCTGTGAGCACTGCAAATATGAAAATCAGTTGTCAAATAATTAGTGTTCATGAATACCACAATCTGCACTAAGTGCTGGGAAGGTAAACATGGTGTACTGAAACACACAATTCCATGCACACGCCTTAGCAGTATAAGAACAAACATTGAGAAATGTTACTTGCTAAGGGCTTGCAAGTGTGAATGATTAGTGTAACTGCAGGAATAATTACATTTCTCACACTCCTGCTACACTGATGTGCATTTACTGAGAATGTATTAGCGAAATAGACAAAGTTGGGGCATTAAATTAGCAGAGAAACTCTTTATAACATTTGTATTACTAAATGCTTATGATCCAATTGTGCCACTTAGCAACAAATTGTTATCTGTAATTCATATAAAGCACATAACAAAATAATAACACGTATCAAAATAAATGCAAATGACATTGCATTTATCTCAGACAAGAATAACAATGCTAACAAAAGAAAGGTCAGCAAAAATGTAGTATTACAAGCACTTTTTGCTGTTGTGACAGGAATTATTAGCTTAACTGCTGCATTTACGTAATTCATTTGCACATTCACTGGGAGTTACAAAGGACAACTGTAAGAAACTGCTTATGTAGGACCTTTAATGTAAGGTTATGCAATGTCACCTCTTGAGTATATATGTAAGCTACTTTCTTTTCTTCATAAATTTGTCTGTTGTCTGTGGCAAATACTGAACATAGTCTTAAATGTTAAACATTCAACATAGTCTTAAATGTGTCATGCTCCTGTCATTATCTCATGGTTCAAATCTAGATTTGGTGATGTCTGTGTGCCATTAGTAATGAGCATATTTCCTTTTAACAAGACAACTAAAGTTGAGAAACATCACAGCAAGATAATCGGGAAAAAATTGTTGGCATCACCCTTTGCACATTGATCGACATTGTACAATAGGGAATGGCAGTGGTCACTAGCAGTTAATGACAGTTCACTTTCCCAGGCAAAAATATGAATATTTTTAATTTGGTCTGCCTTCTGTAGAGCAAACGAACCTTGCACTGGTGTGTGGCCATCAGCACTCTGGATAGCTCTGAGTGAATAAAATGCACCTGCCTACTACCTATCTCTGTGGCACATGGTAAAAGTACAGTGAGTTTAGAGAAAGAGGACATATAATGCAGAGTTCTAATCCAGTTTACATATATTTTTACTGAGAGAGTCAGAGTGGCATTTGTCACAAATTTTGTTTAGAACTGTAACTGTATATACACATGGATATCATAAATGTGACTTTTGCAACAAATTTATCATTAAAGCTTGCTATACAAATCCAATGTAATGTGTGAAAATTATGTTCACATTGACAATGATAAGGATAGCTAATTTCAAACCACTTGCAATAGTATGATGTACACAGTAACATTGTTATAATTATTATGACTTATCACATATAAATATGTGTTTATGACAGTTTACTATTAAAATGTGGAAACTCAAAACATTTTTTACAAAATCATCGACTTGTTTATTTTCAGTTTGACGTTACAGGCATTGATAGAACACATGTTCTACCAACCCATTTTCATCAAACTGCTTTTCCATATTTTGATAGTAAACCATTCATGACACTATGTCATATGAAATATGTATGGAACATATCCCAAAATGTATTACTCAGGGCATGCAACTGCATGCTTTTAAAATGCATTTACAACCACAAATACTGTATTTTACATAGAATCTAAAAGACCATGTGTAGTTCAAGTTGCACACACATACAGACATCTCTTAAGTACATCCCCATTCATTTTGAAAGTAGGATACCTCAAGGAACCATGTAACAAGGAAGTTCTACTGTGGCATTGACAATTTATAAGCAAAGATTAACATTTTATCCTTTTTTTCTCACAAGTTTGATTCCAAGGTGGTACTATTAAATTTGGAAAGTGTTTCACTCCCAGCTACCCAGTATGTCAAAAGTCATACCATTTTGCTTCTAGCCAACAATGATTATAAGAAACAATATAAAGCATGTTGATGTTTAAGACTGGAACATGTGTAAATAAGCTAAGCATCACACATGGCTAAATCTCACTGTTGTATTTCACACCTTCATTGCTTTTGGATGTAATTATTGTCATCGTGTCTGCCTTGGCATTTTTGTACCTTCAGTTGTGCAAATGAAGTTGGCAAGGCAGTGCGTCTTTGCACACAAGGCTGTTACACATGAGATTTGAACTGGGCAGCAATTCAGACACAAAATTCTAGCTTGACTTCTGTAGACATGGCTGCCAAAGGTGAGGATGGTGTTCTATTTAGAACATAAAAGTAGGGTGATGAGGAGTCCAGGATTTTTGTGCAACTCTTTCTCAAGTGCTACAGCTGTAGGCTGCTGCAGGGTTATTGTTCCGGGTCTCAGTATAAGACTGAGGCTTGGAATAGCTTGGCCAAGACTGTCTCAAGTCTAACTGTCATTCCAGCCACTGGGGAGCAGTATTGTCACCACAACAGTGACATGAAGTGGGGCATCCTAAGCTGATGGAGGAGAACTTTAAGACACAAATCACCCCTCAGTTGTGTAAGTATAGCGACCGAAAATAAGTTAGTGATGTAGCATGTATTATCCGGGCAATACAGTTATTCATAAGAAATAACAACAGCCACAGACAAAAACAAAAACACCTTGGCTAAATTGCCTTCAAGTAATTATTCATCATGCTTTCATATCTTTTTTCCTACTGTACAGCTGCAGAAGAGATAGCATAGAACTGTTAAGTGGATTAGGAGAGACTCTCTTGCTTCAGAGAGCCACGGGATAAGTATTATCACCAAGTATGAATGCAAGCAGGATTATACTTTGCAGGTCATCAATTCATATCAGCTTGAGTAGGCACATCTAAACTTTAAAATCAAGCATACATGTCTTCTTTAATAGCTCTTAGTGATTGCATTAGGGAATGAGTCCACCAGGTTAGTTATGTGTGTGTTCAATTCTCAGCATTAGAAATTAGCTTTAATTGCAGGATAGTATTTCTAATTTACTGCAGTAATGAATGACATTAATAATTCACTGCTGTTAAATGCAGCTATTAACTCAGAAAGCATATATCTGACATGTCATAGTTAAATAGATGTTTCCATTTCTTATATAATAGCACTGAGATTGATTTATTTTATAGCACATTAATGCCTTCACATCATATCTGGATGTGTCAAAGCTGAACATATTTATGTGTCATATTTGTTTATATATTGAAATAATAAAATAATGTGCCATGCCACTGATCTTATTTTCCCTGTTTTGTCTCTGTCAACCCTCTCTTTCTCTTTTTATTTATTTATTTACTTTTTAGGGGATATATTGCTACTGAAACCAAAATGACCCTTAGCACAGGGAGACAGACTGGCCATTGTGGTTTGGCCTGTCATTCCTCCACAGGTGGCGGAGGTGACATCACCACAGTCAGCACATACTCCCAACATGTCTGTGTCACAACCTGCCAGTGTTTTGCCTCCACAACTCCTGCCCTACCTGCTTCACCTGAGTCAGGTAGCTGTGCCCCAGCTGCTTGTGCAATGGTACCCTGTGGGAGTAGTACTAGTGGAAGTAACAATTTTGTCACCCATTAGGAGCTGACTGGGATGGTGGAAGACATAATGGAGAAGGGCCTCAGTGCTCAAATTGGCAGAGTTGAAAAGGTCCTGCGTCAGATTGCTAAATTGATGCCATGTCCAGCACTGTCCCAGGAAAATGACACAGGAGAGAGTGATGATGGATCTGAGAGTGAGGACTGGAGTCTCACTGTGCCCAAGCTGGACAGAAATGCTCATTTGATGTCCTCTACCTATCATCAGTCATGATGTACTCCAACCTTTTGTGTCCATCACCATTCCTGTCTGTTTTGTATGTCCTGCATGCCTGCACTTGCTATCTAACCTACCATACCTATATGACATTCTTATTCCTAAGCATCTTCCCCATCACTCCTCTCACCACCTAATGAAAAAAAGGGCAACCCCCCCAAAATATATGCCCCATACATAGATCTCCACTTTTGACCTATGTGTCATCTTGGCACTCTTGATTTTCTCCAGTTGCATCTGCAGCATTATTCAGTTGTTGTCATCCCAAGCCTTGCATGGTGACTTGAAATTCACCAAATTCTGTGTACAATTCTACATATACTTTATTAAGAAGTGGATAGTTATGCTGTTATCCCACCATCATCCTGCAAATTCCTGTATCTTTCCCCTTTCCTCTCCCCTGCTTGCCCCCCATTTTTACCACTTGCTTAAATAAGTTGTCATTGTCCCTTCAGTCGTGTGATTTTAACTTTGTGGTGTGCTAAGATAATGCTCAGATCGATGGACTAATTTTACATAGTTTGAATGGTTTTAATCTAGAACTATGTTAAGTTGTTATTGACTGTTTTTATAAAACTACTTTATGTAAAGCTGTTGCCTACATGTTGCATTGAGCCACCATTATCCTGCTTCTGCCGTAATCTACTTGCCCCTGCCTCCCTCTCCCCTTTCTCTTCCTCTACACCCTTTTGTGTTATCAGTTTTAATCCACAGCATTTGCACAAGGCTTGGCACTGAGCAGCAATATTAACTAATGGAAAATGGCAGTTCACATCTTATAGCAAATCTTGTGGTTGACACTGATGAATCTGAATAACATTCAAATGTTACTAAAAGGGTAAAAAAAAGCTGATTTCTGCTTTTCTGATATTTGACAGCATGCAAAGATAATTTAGCAGGAAATAAATTTTGTCTAGTATTAGACACAATTATTTTTAGGGAGTAGTTATCATTTAAAGGACTAGCTGTTGGCACAGAAGATTAAAGCTGTGGTCTGTACTTGCCTGCTGTGTGACCTTGAGTAAGTCAGTTAACCAGACATTGTGCAGGGTTAACCCTGTAAAGGGAATGTGTGTCCAGTGGGCCTACCTGGTTAACAAAGGGGTGTTGTTACTATTATTATTATTATTATTATTATTATTATTATTATTATTTTTATTATTATTAATAAATAAATGTGGTATCTCAAGTATTTCAAAGAGCACTTTTGATGTTCCCTGTTAACTTTACCCTTCTAGTGCTTGAGTCATGTTGCTGGTTTGGCCACTAATGGTGAGATAGTTCTGTATGAATGACATAATAATCAAATATGTATTAATGTTACAGTAGCAGACCATTTCATTTTTTTAGTAACATTCAGTATAGTAGAAGTAAAAATTCAACACAGATCCATGTTAAAATCTTCGACTTGTGTTTCAATAACTTTGGAACTATTGTTCAAGTCCCATGGGAGGCCACGGTGGTGCAGTGGTTAGCATTGTCGCCTCACAGCAAGAGGTTCTCTGGTTCAATCCTCGGCTGGGGTACCTTCTGTGTGGAGTCTGCATGTCCTCCCTGTGGTTGCGTGGGTTTCCTCCAAGTACTCCGGTTTCCTCCCACATCCCAAAGACATGCAGTAGGTGGATTGGACACTCTAAAATTGGCCCTAGGTGTGAGTGTGTGCATGTGTGTGCCTTCTGTGGAAGGTTGGGTGCTGGGCTGGCAACTTGACACTGTAAAACTCCACTGCCATTCATGAGCGGACAGGTGATCCGCTGTGGCAACCCCTAACCTGGAAAAAGCCGAAAGAAGAAGTTCGAGTCCCATGGCCAGACTTGTAGCAAAATCCTGTGTGAAGGTTAGAAATTAACCGAACGTGGAAAAAATACAGAGCCAAGATGTGTCAGGGAGCAGTATGATAAAAGCACTGGTTGTTGGAAATAATGAAAAATTACATTTTCAGCTGCAGGGCCTCAGCAGGTAAGTTGCTTACAGCTTAGTCTGAGGGTATGGTATTTAAAAATGTTTAAATATTTTTTGAAAGATGCAACACTTATAGTCTCTCACAAAAAACACCTTAAAATAATATTTACTTCTTTAAGAACAGTTTGTAGATCACTGCAGTTGATACATTGGTTTTCTATTTGAGGGCACAGGCATAGCTGGCTCAAAGAGCTCCAATAGACTGCTCACAACAGTCTGAAGCACACTCTCCCTCTGCTGTTCATAAGAAGAGCAAAACGAGGAGGGAAGCTCTGACAGGCTGATCACTGCAGTCTGAAGCAAATGCCCCTCCTGCTACAACTTTTTATTGGAAGAGCAAAAAAAGAGGCGACCCCTATAAACTGCACATGTCAATCTGAAGCACACACTCCCTCACCAAAGGGCAGCTCAGAGCAGTCTGAAGCTCTTGCCCCTAGTCTGAGACACACAACCCAATCCCTGACACAGATCTTCACTGGAATAGCATAAAAAGTCTGCAAGTTGCTTTCTATACCAGCAATTAGAAATTTCAGTATAGAAAGAAGGATGCAGGAACGACACTTCAAGATTGCATCCTGTAACATTCTACACATGGGGTACATGCCCCCTTCACTCCACCCTTGTTACGCTACTATTTGAGGGTCTTCTTCTTTGCAGCCTTGTAACTAAAAATTGCTTTAGAGTTCAGAGATACCACGCAATAATATAAGTAAGAAAATAATAGGTATTAAACTTGTTGATTGATTTCAGTTCTGATCTGATATACTCTTTATGCAAAATAAAAAAAATTATATTCATTAACATTGTAGCCTTAATCTGATTAATTACAAATATTTTCAAAAATGATTTCCTACCACGTTTTAGTCTAGCACAATAAATAAGTAAATCAATCAATCAAAAAAAATACAAGAAACAGTAATAAGTTCTACAGTGAAGAAATAAATCCTGAGTCAAAAATCTTGGATAGATTCACATAGAACAATAACAGCTCATAGTTCTGGGAAAACAAGGTTTATTAAAATAATACTTTGGGTATTAATTCTTTATCCTCTTTATAACTCAAAATGTCTATAAAGGACCTACAACTCTTAAATATGCATGAAAATATCAATTGAAAAGAAAATAAATTAAATAGAAAATATCAATAGAAAATATCAATTGAAAAGAGATGTGATGGAACTCTCAGATTATGTGGCCCAGACCGGTATGACCCTAGCCCTGAGCAGTATTCTACCATCACCCAGAATGATACCACAGCGCGAGCAGAAAATGATTGACTTCATCAATTGGCTACGTTTCTTGTGTCATTTTAAAGGGATCCAGTATCTGTCTGTCTGGAATGACATGATCGACAGACCTTGATGCTTTGCCAGAGATGGCCAGCATCTGTCACCCCTGGGATTCTGGGTACTGGCTAAGGTTCTTGCCACCACTGTAGTGGCTTTTTTAGGCAGTGTTCCAAAGACCAAAATTCCACCATAACAGCTACAAACAAATGCAATCTGAGGGTCATGCTGCTCAATGCTAGAAGTCAAAATCTCAAGAGTCACTCGCTCGAAGCTCTCCTCAAAACGGAGAATGTCAACATTTGTGCTGTAAAGGAGACCTGGTTTAAAGAGGCAGAAAGCACCCCTGCGCTTCCAGGCTACAACTCATTCCATACCTATCGGCCCCAGAATGCAACTGGAAGCTCCAAAGGCAGTGTGGTCTCCATATTCTTAAGGGATATGCACACCTCTAAACTGGTAGCCCAGCATAATGAATCCGAGATACTTCAAGTGCAACTAACACTGGGTAAGATGGTAGTACAAGTTATAGCCTGCTACAGAACCCCAAACATGTCCCTAGACGTGCAAACCAACTTCCTAAGCACCCTGGAATCTATCAAGGTCCAACCCAATACTCTTATACTGGTTGACTTCAACTACCCTTCCATCAACTGGGAATGTTATTCAAGTACCAATGTACAGGCCCAACGCTTTCTGGAATTTATTAATTCCAATGCCCTGGACCAGCTCATTCTGACCCCCACTAGGGGAAACAACATTCTCGACCTGATTATTACAAGATTTCCATGGTGATCAGTTTATGGTCAGATTTAACCAGGGAGGAACTGACTATAGGTGCATAGCAACGATAATCTCCATCTCACCTACACACCCCCTGCTAAGGTGACCACCCTGAAAAACTTCTCTAAAGCTGTCTTTAGACTCCTAAAAGCAGGGGTGGGTAATTTCTCGGCACCCATGCCAATGGAAAATAGCTGCATGACTGCCAAATCATACACCAATGCACTGTACGAGCATGTACACAAATGCATGGACCTTGCCATACCAAATAGAACTAAGACGCTCTCCTCCAAAAAAGGAAGCCAATCTGGTGGTCACCAGCCATTAATAAACTCTACAACAGAAGGACGAAACTGTTGCAGAAAAAAATGAAGTCACAAGACTGGAAAACCTTCCTTATCAGTCTCAACAAAAATCTGAGATCCCTTATCAAGTCCTCTAAAGTCAGCTATGAAGGCAGAATTGCAGCTGACACCAAAAACAACCACAAAACCTTCTATAGGTATATCAGAAACCTGAAAGGCAATACCCAGATTTGCTCTGAGTTATTGCAAAATGGTACCAACAGATATAGCCAACATACTGGCCGACAGATTCAGTGCCAACTTTACCCCTCTCACCCCTCGCAAGGGCCCTATCACAACACCAGATGAAAGCCTGGTACCCCCATTTCTGTGGCACAGGTAAAAGCTGCATTGTGCAAAGCCAAGAATACAGAGTCCATGGGACCTGATAATATCCCAGACTGCATCCTACATGAGCTACAAAACAAACTAGCACCACATCTGTGTGCCCTGTTCAATCACAACCTTACCTCAGGCTATGTCTCTAATGAATGGTGCACTGCTACCCTCATCCCATTCCATAAAGGGGAGCAACTACAGACCCTGGGAACTATCACCCCATTAGCCTGACAAGCCTGATATGCAAGGCTATGGAGCGCAACATCATGGACCTGCTTAACAAAGATATAGGCAATTTCCAAACTCTTGACACCACACAGTTTGGCTTTGTCAAGGGGAGAGCCTGCCTGCTGAACCTGGTTGACTTATTTGAGACAGACACCGAGGCTGTGGATGAGGGTAAGGCAGTGCATACAGCCTACCTTGACCTGGCCAAGGCCTTTGATACCATTCCCCACTCAGGTATTATTGATAAACTCACCAAACTAGGCATCAGTCCTTACATCACTAGGTGGGTTGCAAATTGTCTCACAGACAGGACCCACAGAGTGAAAGTTGTGGATTACAAGTCAGACTGTCGATCAGTCATGAGTGGAGTCCTACAGGGCTCAGTCCTGCGCCCTCTCCTGTTTGGCATCTACTTCTCAGAAGTCCAGGCCAACACAGAAGGACTCTGACTGACCAAGTTCGCTGATGACTGCAAGCTAGGAGTCATTATCAACTCCCCAAGTGATTCAGATATCCTACAAAAGGGCCTCTCTGAGACCAATGACTGGTGTCGGAATCATGGCCTGAAGCTTAACCCAAAAAACGTGTTATCATCCCCTTTGGAAAAAAACTCAGTTCCCATGAATTACCATGTTGATGGGAGCCCACCGAACACTGAAGGGGCCATAAGAGATCTGGGCACCCAGGTCGACAGCCACCTCACCTTCGACCACCACATTGCCACTGTGGTCAGAAAGTCCTTCTACATGGCACATCTTATAACCAAAGGTTTTGCATCCAGGAAGAAAGAGGTCATCATCCCTCTGTACTTATCCCTCATTAGACCAGTCATCGAATATAATGCCCCGTTTGGCATGTACCTGACCAGACACTTACAACAGTTGGAAAGAATTCTAGGCCTTAAACACATGTCCTACATGAACAGACTCAAGAAACTTCAGCTGTTCTCAGTCTCTTATCGTCTACTTAGAGGTGATCTCTGCTTGACTTACAAAGCCATGTCTGACCCAGCCCTACTTGAAATGCTACATCTAAAGAAATCCCAATCCCCCCATGCCACACGCTCCAGAGATCACAACCTCATTACCACAATTAACAGAACATGCTGGAGGGACAGGCTCATCTCCCAAAGACTGCCCATACTTTGGAATAAGCTTCCCATTCATGTCAAGCAGAGCACCTCACTGGCCCTCTTCAAGAGAAATCTTGACGAGTGGATAGGTAAGAGGAAAGTTCACTCCAGGGATCATACCAGTTGCACTACTGGATACTGGCACTGTGAACTAACATCGGGTTGCATGGTGCCTGGACAATTTTTTTTTTTGGGCTTGGCTTGTAAAGGCTCCAGGGCCATTAGCCTAGTACACACATATGAACCTATGAACCTCAGTTAGCTTAATAAGCAAATACTTTTCAACCATTTAGATCGAGAATTAGAGACAGAGAAAAAAAATAGGGGAAAAGGCCCTAAATTAGGGATACTCTTTAAATACTGGTAGTATTAAAATGTTGATAGAAAAGGAGAATGTAAATTAGCATGTTACATTATGAAGTAAAAGAAGTCTGTAACTGTAATGATTATAAGCATTTACTGATTTGCTGATTGCAGTCCTCCACCTTTTCTCAAAACAAAATCCAATTTTAAGAGAAAAAAAAACAAAATTTTGAGATGAAATTAGGGGCAGCTCTAAAAATTAGGGACATCTGAAATGTATGAATAAGCTTAATAAATGAATTAGCCATTTGTATACAAAGAAGTATTATAATTTGTGCATCCAAACCTGTTAATGATTTCACACAAACTTAATCTGCTTTACAGTTTCCATCTACATCCATTGGCTTGTCATGATTTCCTCCCCCGGTAATACCTTTAACACATTATAAAACATCTTAATATATGCAAATACCCAGGCCCGCTTCTCCAGTGAATTATGCCCATTAACATTCCAAAACAGCACAGCACAGATACTTTTTTTTAACCAGTAGTAACGGTGGAAATAAATTCTCTTACCTGATCCAGTCTTTCATCCCTTACAGTATCATTATTGTGTACACATTTAAGTTTTCCTATCTGAGTCAGGCTTAATAAATTCCAAATTATAGATTTAAGTATTACCATATAGTAAAATATAATGTCTAACAAGAAAAACAATTCTCTTACCAACCATTGAGACTATTTAGATGTTATTGTGCTTCCAAGGAAGAGACTATGTCTCCATTCAGAACCAGGAAGTCACTTACAGCAAATCTATTTCAACAAAATGTTTCCTATCTAATGAGAGCTGCCCAAGAAAAGAAAGCCCCACACACATAACATAAGCTATTCCAACAGATTATGTCCACCAAAATCATCTTGGTGAGTGGCCCAAATTAATTAACTGCACAATTGTTAATATATAGGTTCATAGGTTCATAGGTTGGTACTAGGCTATCAGCCCTAGGGCCTATACAAGCCTAGCCATAACAATTCCCTGGCTATTTCTTCCCACACTATTTACTTCCCTGGACCCCTGTCTAGCAGGGCGACTGACGTGATCCCCAGGGTGAATTTCCTTTCTCCCATCCAATCGTCAAGATTACTTTTGAAGAGGACCAAAGAGGCACTCTGCTTGACATGTATGGGCAATCTATTCCAGAGTCTGGGGAGTCTCTGGGTCAGGAACCTATCCCTCCAGCATGTTTTGTTTATTATGATGACAAGGTTTAGATCCCTGGAGCATGTGGCTCTGAGGGATTGGGATTTCTTTAAGTGTAGCATGTCCAACAGCTCTGGGTTTGACATGGCCTTGTATGTTAAGCAAAGATCACCTCTGAGTAGATGATATGCGACAGAGTATAGCTGGAGTTTTTTAAGGTGGTCAGCATAGGGCATCTGCTTTAGGCCTGTGATTCTTTTAGTGAGGTATTTCTGTGGCCTTTCCAGTTGTTGCAGATGTCTTAAGAGGTACATACCAAACTGGGCATTGTATTCTATAATGGGTCTAATGAGGGATGAGTACAGTGGGACAATGATCTCCTTTTTTCTGGATGAAAAGCCCTTAGTGATGAGGTGTGCCACATAGAAGGATTTCCTGACTGTTGTGGCGATGTGGTTATCGAAGGTGAGACCACTGTCCACCTGTGTCCCTAAGTCTCTTATCAAACTTTTGGTGTCTAGTGTACTGCCACCTATATGGTAATTCATGAATACATGTTTTTTCCCAAAGGGGATAACTATACATTTCTTGGCATTGAACTTGAGCCCATGACTCTGGCACCAAGCATCTGTTTCTGTAAGGCCCTTTTGTAGAGTATCCACATAATTTGGGGATTCAATAATGGCTCCCAGTTTGCAGTCATCTCCAAGCTTTGTTATCCAGAGTCCCTTAGTGTTGGCCTGTACTTCAGAGAAGCAGATGCCAAACAAGAGCGGTCCCAGGACTGAATCCTGAGGTACTCCACTTGTCACTTGTCTGGAGCTGGATTTGGAGTCGGCTACTTTTACAGTGTGGGTTCTATCAGTAAGCCAGTTAGCAACCCATTGGGTGACGTAGGGATTAATGCCCAGCTTAGTAAGTTTATCTATGATTCCAGAGTGGGGGATGGTGTCAAAGGCCTTGGCAAGGTCTGGATAGGCTGTGTGGACCACCTTACCCTTGTCCATGGCTCTGGAGACTAATTCGAAGAAGTCAATCAAGTTCAGGAGACAAGATCGGCCCTTCACGAACCCAAACTGGGTGGGATCCAGTGTTTGAAGGTTGCAATGTCTTTGTTTATAAGTTCCATGATAATACACTCCATGGCCTTGCAGATAAGGCTTGTCAGACTGATGGGATGGTAGTTTCCGGGATCCAAGGTGGATCCCCCCTTGTGGAGTGAGATAACTATAGCTGTTCGCCACTCAGTGGGCACGAAACCTGAGTTGAGGCTATGATTAAACATGACACTTAGGTGAGGTGCCAGTTCATATGGTAGTTCGTGTAGTACACAGCCCGGGATGTCATCTGGTCCCATGGATGCTGTATTCTTAGCTTTGGAGAGTGCGTTTTATACCTGTGTGGCCGTTATTACCGGAATTTGACAATCTTCCGGTATTGAGATGGGCCATTTAGGGGGTGAGAGGGGGGTGAAGTTGGCACTGAATCGATCTGCCAGGATATTGGCAATATCCTTGGGATCAGTATATTTAATGCCATTCTGTTTTAGCTCAGAGCAGATCTGAGCATTGCCGTTTAGATTCTTGACATAGTTATAGAATGCCTTGTTGTTGTCTTTGGAATCTTTGGCAATTTTATTTTCGTAACTAGCTTTGGAGGATTTTATGAGGGATCTCAGTTTCTTACTGAGGCTGGTAAGGAAGTTTTTTGCATCCTGGGATTTTCCTCTTTTCTGCAACAGTGTCTTCCTTTTGTTGTAAAGTTTGTTTATGGCAGGGGACCACCAGATTGGCTTCTTTTTTTTGGATGAGAGCATCTTGGTTCTATTTGGGATGGCACGATTTATGCATGAGTGTATGTGCTCGTACAGTGCCTTAGTGTAGGATTCAGCAGTTGAACTGTCAGCTCCCGTCTGCATGGGTGTCATGAAGTTTGTCACTTCTGACTTGAGTAGCGTGAAGTTGGCTTTGGAGAAGTTTTTTATGGAGGTTTCCTTACTGGGGGGTGGGGGTGGGATGTGGATGTTAAGGGTGATTAGCTTATGGTCAGACGTGACTAACGAGGGGGTGACCATAGGTGTGGAGCATCGATTTCCCATGTTGGTAATGACCAGGTCTAGGATATTGGAGCCCCTGGTGGGACTATGGATTAGTTGATCCAGGGCATTGGAATTTATGAATTCCAAGAACCGTTGAGCAAAGGTGTTGGTACATGAGTAGCTTTCCCAGTTAATGGCAGGGTAGTTAAAATCACCCAGTATTAGGGTGTTTGGTTCTATCTTAATATTTTCCAGTATGTTTAGAAAGGTGTAGTGAGAATCTTGGGGTATGGTGGGGGATCTGTAGCAAGCTACAATTTGGATTGCAGTCTTACCTAGTGTTAGTTGCACCTGGAGAATTTCAGACGCATTGTGTTGGGCAACTAGCCTGGTGGTGTGAATATCCTTGGTGAATATTGACACTCCTCCACCTTTAGTGTTTCGGTCCTGCTTTGCTGGCCTGTCCCTTCTCATTCTGTACAGCATCTTATTATGTGCTACTCCTAGGGAGTGGGTTAGTTGCTGTCTTTGCCTTCATTTGGTTTGAAAGAGCAATGGAAAAAGCAATACATTTTTCCTCAGTTTTCTGATAGGCTGAGCAGTCACTTCATTATCCTGTGGTGAAGAAGGAGAGCTAAAAACAGAATCATCCTGATAACCCCAAAACCTCTTTAATACTTCTTCTGGGACTAAAAATGTTATTATCCCAGCAGTCTTTGTAACCTTAAGTGTAGTAGGGTAGATCTGGTGAAACTTAAGTTTCAGTTGTCTGCATAGATGAAACTAATGGCAGAAAGGCAATGGTCTACTGCCTACTTAGTGGGTTATAATTGTTCTCACTTGTATTATCTCCCTAAGTATCCAGAACATTGTTTATTCTCTGTCCTTAAACCTGTATGTTATAATGCAAGCAATCATAGGCCTTTGCTAGTCCCTTTTCATTTGCTCAACTAAAAAACATGGTGGGCCCTCTCCAGCATGATTCTCTCTTTTGTAATACAAGTCCATCCAGCCAGCTGGTCTAGCATAAAAATCCTTCCCTTTTACTGTCTTTAGTATACCAGTGAATATTACATTTTTACACCAGGCTGTGTCTTCCAGATCCCTGCATTTATACTGTAGTGCCTAAATCATTGACTCAGCTGTCAGTGTACCCTATTCCAATTGCAAACGTTTGTAAAACAGCCCCTGGAGGTGATTGGAGTGTTGCAAGACAGACTTCTCAATTTCTTTTACTTTCAGCTCTGTCTTTCCTTTAATTTCTATACGCTTTTGGCTGATTTTTGCTAGTTCATTAATAATCAGTGCTAACTTCTCCGCCACCTGCTTCTGTAGCCAGTGGAAGAGAGTCCATGTTTAATGAAGGCAGCCTAACTGGTAGACAGCAACTTACGACTTTTCTTTTTCCCTGCTCTCATAGAGCATCCTTCATAACAGAGCATGTTCCAGCAGTATAAGTGCCAGTTATTTAATAATAACTCAATATTTGTCCACTTCAAAAAACTAACTTATACTGCAAGGAGTGGCTTGGCTGCTTATTCATGCTACTAATCATTTCCCAACTGAAAGTGAAGGTAAAATACATTTTAAAAGCTCTTGGAAGTTCAGTCTGCTACATATACAAAGATGTGTGGCTCAACAGAGTATCTAACAGCTTTTAAAAGCTGTTTACATTCTACTAAAGGAGCACTTTACTTGTGCATGCTGTAATTCTCAGCTGACCCTGATTATGCAGAACCTCCCTGATTTTGCCCCATATTTTTGCCGTATCCCTCAAAAAGCTTTAGTTTTACAGTAAATCACTGACAATTACAGTCTATCAGTAATACCATACATTTGAGTTTTATACTTTGTATTGTGTAGAAAATGTATGCTAATGCAAAAATTGATTGCTTTATTAAATGTTTAAGTATATTAGAGCAGTATTTAAAAATGTTCCTGATTTGATCCTTTGTCGCCCATTATTTTTGAATTTGTTTGCAGGTCTTAAACAAATAAGTTTAGAGGTATGTTGCTTCTATCTGACAGGGCTTACTAAGTGCTTTAGCAGCTTTCAAGGACAGTAAAGCAACACGTGCCGTACACTTTCTCTTTCTTCTCTTTTTTTTGTTTCTTTGTACTTGGAGCAGAGAAAGCTCTGTGCACTGCAAATAATTATGACCAGGTCTTTGAATATAACCCTTATTATGCATCTCAATGTAAATGCCAAGACTCACCTTTCAAGCTACACTCTCAAGGTAAATTTCTCTGCATCCATGTCTTTAACATATAACAAGTTGGTTAGGATCAGAGACTTGATGATATTTCATTACGTTTCAACGTAAAACACAAAACTGACTAATTCTCTGATACCTACTGTGATGGCCTCTCTACCCTGTGCCAGTAATCAGGGAGTCTCAATCCTCACCACTGACACCAGTGAGAGATGGTGACTAAGAACAGAAATTAATTTACACAGTATTTTCAAATGCATCTCTCTGCATTAAGCACAATTCCCCCCAAGAGCACACAGGGAATATGCTGCAGATCTCAGACTGGACTGTCTGTCTCTCCAGATTCCAAACAAGACTTACTTTGCCAAACTTTGTCCCAGTTCCAAGTAGCTGACACACCCACACCTGGGTATTTGATTTTCACACACACACACACACACACACACACACACACACACACACACACACACACACACACACACACACACACACACACACACACACACACACACACACACACACACACACACACACACACACACACACACACACACACACACACACACACACACACACACACACACACACACACACTCCTGGGAAAGGCTGGTACAGATTTATTAACTGCACCCTTCTGCTTGCCACCAGTCAACCACTCTCAGGCTTTTACACAGGTATCTAATTATACTGAGTAAAATCAATACTAACATAAATGACAGAATGTAACCAAAGCAGTCAGGCTTTCCAGAGTGGACAAGGTGTCACTAAAATAAGCACAAGTACTCTCAAGATATTAAAAGTGTTCTCTAAAAGACCAGCCACAATGAAAGGTATAAAATATTTAATAATTCATAATAAAAGAAAACATGAGAATACTAAATCTCTAAGTACAATAAACATCAGAGTTTCAATCACAGGAGAAATAAAAATAACACAGTTGGACAGGCTCAAACAGATTCAAAAACAATACTCAACAAATCTCACTGTTTTTCCTGACTGTCTAAAGAATAAATGTTCCCTAGCTAACTTAGTTAATACAGCAAGGCAAGATTAGATGCTGAGATGCTTCCTTCCACAAGGCAATGTGATGAGCTTCCAACTAACTGAACTGTGATAACTGCCATAGATTTTTATGTCAGGTTCCAAAGAAAACAAAACAAAACAATAATGCTGCTGTGAGAGAGCCATCCCCTCACTGCTAGTTATAGAATAACATCACATTTGATCACTTGACTCTGGTATAATACACATTCAGAACTTTGCTAAGATCTGTTGCAGTATTTGAAAATTAAAGAACAATTTCAAAAAATTCTACTCTTCCCTTCCAGAATTCTTTGTTTAAGCATATACATTTATTCAGTTATAATAACACTATTGATACATTTTAACACAACCACCTGCATGAGTGATATCCAAATGACATAACATTATTTACAAGTCAGTGTGATAGTCAAATGACACAAAATTATTTACAAATATTCAGCTAACCATGCTGGCATATGCCACATATACACTGCCGTGTTCTCCCTGACACAGATGGCAATACCTCACATCTTCATATGACTTCCCCTCTGAAGACAAAAACTAGTTTTTCAAATCACCCTGGAAAAACATTGCTTGATTGAAATGGGCCTGTCTAGGAACACATTAACCTATACCCTGTCTTGAGAGTCCATCTGCATTGGCATTGCTGACCCCACTACTGTGTTGTACTTTTATGTCATATACTTGCAACCGTAGGCTCCACCTAAATAACTTGGCATTTTGTTGGCTAACTCTATGTAGCCATGTTAAGGGTTTGTGGTCTGCAACCCCAGTGAATTTCCTTCCATACAGATAAGTCTGAAGTTTCTGCAGTACCCATACTATGGCTAGACATTCTTTTTCTGCAGCTGAGTAACATTCCACCCTGGGTTGGAGTCTGCAGCTGAGATAGCCAACTGAGTACTCTTCTTCCTCTGAGGAAATCTGGCTGAGTATAGCCTCAACCCCATGGTTTGAAGTATCCACCTGCACAACAAATTCTTTGCTGTAATCTGGACTGGCTAACACAGGGGGTCCTCCCAAAGTTATCAAAGGTGAGTTTTTGGAATACCTGTTCATAGGCTGGGGTCCACACTACCTTTTTTGGCCTGTTTCTCCTTGTCAGGTCTGTGAGAGGAGCAACTATTGTACTATTATTGGGAGCAAACTTTCTGTAGTACCCTGCTGTCTCCAGGAATGTCCTCACCTGCGTTTTGGTGACAATTGCAGGCCATGCCTGAATAGCTTCCACTTTGGCATGTTCTGGTCTAATCTTACCACTCCCCACTCTATGTCCCAAATAGGAGACCTCTGCCATACCCATCTGACACTTACTGGGCTTAACGGTCAACCCTGCCCTTTACAGTCTGCCCAGGACCTCCCTGTCATGGTGAGGCTTCATCATGTAATTTGTGCCCCTGCCTAGCAGGTTTAGCATGTAAATAACATCACTGATCTTCCATACTGCTTATTGGGTCTGACAGGAATGAGCACCATAACCTGTTCTCCCACAGCATAGTCTTGGGCTCGAGCATGCCTGTCATACCAGACCGTTATCTGCTGTTGGACTCCTGCCAGGTTCCCCTGAGCTCCCTAAGACTTGTCCTGAAGTTTAGGACCTATGCCACAACAGACTCCTTTTGGGATTCACACTCACCCTCCCACTCATCACAAATCAAATCTAAAGACCCCCCTCACCCTATGCCCACACAGCAACACAAAGGGTGAAAAACCTGTAGATTCCTGGGGTACTTCTCTGTATACAAATAGTAGATGGGGCAAATATTTGTCCCACTCTTTCTTAAACTGGTCTGCAAATGCCTGTAGCATGTTTTTTAGTGTAGAGTATCCACAAGACCGTTAATCTGGAGGGTGGTAGGGGGTGGTCTTTAGGTGCTTCGCCCCACAATGCTTCCACAGACAGATGTGAGAGATGTATTTACACAGTGTCACTGGAGGCAAAGCTCTCGCATAAAACTACTAATGTTGATAATGTTGTCAGTAGTACATATCCTGCACCCATCATGCACAATTCAAAGTAGACCCACATATACTGAGAAACGTACATGTAACCTTCCTAAACCACAAAGACCTCCTAGACCTAGACAAAGTACACATAAGAAATACCCTCAGCAGCCCCAAACCCACTCTTTCAAAGCAACTACCACATCAAGACATAGAGCTACATATCATGGAGCCTCTACCTCTAAGCCCATAAGGCAAGTCACCACACAATCCAACATTTGAGTCATTGGAGACTCCATTGTGAGACACACTGATGTCCCTTTCACCAGGCTGAGTAATGAGAAAGCTACGGTCAGTTGCTTATCAGGGGCTAGGATCTGCTACATTATGCATGCACTCAGGTCATTGGATCACAATTACCAATATGACTCAGTCATAGTCTATGTGGGAGTAAATGACCTGAGACGTACCTCCATAGACTATATGAAGAGAGACATCATAGAGCTTTTGGAATATGTGTCTCAGGCTGGTGTGAGCCTAGCATTGAGTAGCATTTTACCTTCTCCATGGATGATGCCAGAATATGAACAAAAGATGATTAACTTTAATAATTGGCTTAGTTTCTGGTGTCATCCTAAGGGGGTGCAATATTTGTCAGCATGGAAGGAGATGGTCAACAGACCACGCTGCTTTGCCAGGGATGGTCTGCACCTCTATCCTCTAGGCTTTTGAATATTAGCTTAAACATTGTTTTCCCCCATAGTGCCTTTTTAGGCAATGCCATACTGAAAATACTTCTGACATAGGAAATCAAAACCAAGAAAATCTAAAGGTATTACTGCTCACTGTGTTAGGAACCTAAACAAAAAACTCCATTCCCAGGAAGCTCTCTTTATCCTAGAGAATGCTGATGTCTGTGCGGTCTCAGAGACATTGTTTAAAGCTGCGGAGAGCACACCAACAGTGAAGGGTTTAATGCCTTCCATACATTTAGACCAGCTAATTCACAGGCAGGGACTAAAGGTGGAGGTGTCTCTATTTACATCAAAAATAAATGTACTTCAAAGCTGGTCAAACAGGACAATGCACTTCAGCTGCTCCATGTTCAAATCACCATAGGTAAAATCCAATACCACTTCCTTGCAAGCTATAGGTCCCCCTCTATGACCCAGGAAACCCATACCATGTATTTAAACTTAGAAACACTAGCCATCCAATCCAATACCATATTCATGGGTTACTTTAATTACCTGGCTATTAACTGGTAATCTTATATGACATCAAACGTACATGCACAGAGATTCCTGGATTTTGTAAACACTCCCTGGACCAGATAGTCAATACACCAACCAGGGGTGCAACCATACTGGGTCTGGTCCTCACTAATATGGGAAAGTGCTGCACACCCCCTACTGTAATGCCTTCCCTGGTAAGGTCAGACCACAAACTGGTCTCCTTTGAAGTAAAAATAAAACCTGGACCCCCAGCTGAACCGGGAATATTCAAGGCTAATCTTCTGCTATTAAGTGAGAACCTGGCAAAATTTCAAGCCCCTATAAACCCAGAGAACACTTCTGCTTATGCAGAACTGTTCATAGAAACCCTGTACAAGCATGTTAATAGCTGTATAGAGGCAGCTGTATCCATCAGGAAGAAGTGCAGAACTAACTCAAAAAAAAGCCACACTGGTGGAATCACAAAATCAATCATATGTATAACAGGAAGAAGAAAATCATGGCAAAAATTAGGAGGTGTAGCATCCAGCAGGATAAAAGCACTTAATTAAACTAAACAAACAATCCAGAGGACAAATAAAGTCTACCAAAGCCAAATCTGAGGTAAGTTTGGCCTCCCAGGCCAAGGACAACCACAAAGCATTCTTTAGCTATGTCCACAACCTCAAAGGCAATACACAATTGTATGCAGAGCTCATTGTAAATGGAGCCACCTATACTAAGCCAGAAGGTATAGCAAACCTCCTGGCTGATAAATTCACATCCAACTTTACTCCTCTCTCCCCCTCAACCTTCCCTCAGGAAATATCATCAAATATAACTCCCCCTACTATCACTAGGGAACAGGTCTTCAATGCTCTCTCTAAGACCAAGAACACCGGATCAATGGGCCCAGACAATATCCCAGGATGCCTTCTAAATAGCATGAAACATGACCTATCAGGGCCTCTGAAATCACTATTTCACTGTAGCCTCCAAACAGGCTTTGTGCCTCATGAATGGAGAAAGGCAACAGTCATCCCTCTGCACAAAGGAGGGTCATCTACAGACCCTGGAAACTACAGACCCATAAGTCTCACTAGTCTTGTATGTAAAACCATGCAAAGAATTATCATGGAGATGATCAACAGAGATATAGTAAATCTCCAGACACTGGACCTAACCCAGTTTGGGTTTGTAAAGGGCAGATTATGCCTACTCAACCTGGTGGACTTCTTTGAGAAGGTTCCAAAGCAATGGATGAAGGCAAAATCGTTCACACTGCCTACCTTGACCTGGCCAAGGCATTTGCCACAATACCCCACTCGGGCATTGTTGACAAACACTTGAGGTTAGGTACAAACCCATATGTCACCCAGTGGATAGCCAACTGCCTCACAGACAGGAGCCAGGAAGTTAGAATTGTCTAGTCCACCTCTACATAGAGGCCAGCCACAAGTGGAGTCCCTCAGGGATCAGTCCTTGGACTGCTCCTTTTTGGCATTTACTTCTCAGAAGTCAAGGCCAATGTCAGTGGCCTCTGGCTGACTAAATTTGCAGATGATTGCAAATTAGGAGCTGCCATTGAATCTCACACTGATACAAGTGTTCTCCAGGAGGGGCTGACACAGACAAACAACTGGTGTCAGAGTCATAGACTAAAACTAAATGCCAAGAAATGCATAATACTATCCTTTGGGAAATCATCCATTCCTGGGAACTATCATATTGACAACACACCCCTTAGAGTTGACCCAGTAATCAGGGACTTAGTGATAAACATAGATAGTAATCTAGCCTTTGATCATCACATACCTACAGTGGTAAGAAAATCATTCTATGTTTCGCCACTTATAAACAAAAGTATGGCATCTAAGTCCAAGGAAGTCATAGTTCCACTGTATTCAGCATTCATCAGGCCTATCATTGAGTTAAATGCCCCCTTTGGTATGTACCTAACCAGGCATATCCAACAACTGGACTGTCTACAGAGGTTCCTCACTAAAAGAATACAGGGCATAAGTAATATGTCCTATGCAGACTTCCTCAAGGCCCTATCCCTGTATTCTGTCTCCTGCAGGCTTTTGAGGGAGATCTATGCCTGGCATACAGGGCATTATTAGACCCCACTCTGATGGACCTCCTGCATATCCACAAAACAAACAGTACCAGACTTACCCATTCTAAAGACTTAAACCTTGCCTATGATATAAATAGAACCTGCTGGAGAGATAGGTATGTATCCCAGAGATTACCCCATCTATGGAACAGGCTCCCCATCCATATGAAGCAGAGTTCCTCCTTAATCCAATTCAAGTGGAACTTGGACAATTGGATGGAAAACCGGAAGTTCATCCCTGGTTTGGCACCTATGTCTCTGATGCAAACAGATAACATGTAAATGGCTCATCTCCTTGGCCCATGTTTGCACTTATCAAGAGTATCACAACTTGTCAGAGATTTGGGATGCATGGCTAGGCTTAAAAGGGCCCTTGCATTCAATAGCCTAGTAAACACCTATGAACCTATGAACAAGCCAGCAGGTCTGACATGATATTTGCACCGCTGTCAGTCAGTATTTCTCTCAAGAAATCTACCCTGCTGAAAATCTCTAACAAAGCATTTGCCACCTTCTCTGCCTCAATGGAGGACAGAGCCACCTCCTCTGGATATCTGGTAGTATAATCCATTACAGCCACTGGGATATAATTCTTCCCTGTGGAACTTGGGGTACTCAAAGGTCCCACAATATCCATAGCTACCCTTTGAAATGGCTGCTCAATCACAGGCAAAGGCATCAACGGAGCCTTGGCCTTGACCTCTGCCTTGCCTAATTTTTGACACTACTCAAAGGTTCTGTAGTTCCCTGTTACATCCCTTGCAATCCCAGGCCAATAGAAGATCTGCATAATACATCTATTGGTATGCTTTATGCCTATATGACTTGCAAAAGGAATGTCATGGGCTATGGCTAGAAGTGTCAGGTGGTAGGCTCTGGGCAGTACCATCTGCTGTATTACCTTACCCTCTAGCCATCCCTCAGGGGTCCACTGTCCATACAGTAACCATTTGTGCCAGTATAAAGACTCCTTTTTCCTTGAGCATCAGGTGCCTCCTTAGTTACCTCTCTCAAGTCTTGTAAGTCAGGATCCGAAAGCTGAGCCTGTCTCAACTCTACCTTTGTGATCCCTCCTAGCTCCCCTTCCACAGGAAACCTAGTATCTTCTGACAGTGGTGCCTCACTGTCAGCCTGGATACTACCACTCACCTCTGTCCTTGCAGTCACCCTGTCCACAGAATCATCAGTACATACCAGCAGATGTGGCTCACTTTGAGGTTCACTGCTACAGGGTAACTCCCTCCCTGAAATAGCCACATCACCAGACCCAACTTCAGGTGTGGGATATGTCTTTGCCTTTTCCAGCCCACCAGAACTACATGCCTGTCTCCAAGCCTGACTGCACATAACTGCATGCACACAAGGTACTGCATTATCAGAATCATTCCCTATCAAAACATCTGCAGGAATATCCTCAAACACAGCTACCTGCTTGCTTCTTTTTCCACCATTCCAGTCAAGTTGAACCTTGGCCAAGGGTATTTGGAATGGGATCCCTCCAGAAGCTCTGATTGGAGTGGATTGCCCAAGCATGTACTGCTCCTCTTTAACCACTGCAGGCTTCACAATACTTATGTCAGAGGCTGTGTCTCTCTTAGCAATTGCTTGTCTTCCATCCACTAAGATATAATGCAAACTCTGGTGATAGTTTGGTACCCCTGTTGTCTCCAGACAATTTACTACTGACATGCTGTTATTCCCACTTGCTGGCTCCCTCTCCTTTTGTTCCCCACCTTGCTTCAGTGGACATTTGTATGCTATATGACCCCTCTAGTTACATTTAAAACATATAACCCCTAATCCTTGCCATGTACCTGAACTAGTCGCTTTCCCTGTTACTGGTAAACTCTGTTAGGGTGATTTAGGCTGCCCACCATGGATTCCCTTATATCCATGTGCAGCACTGGGTATTCCCTTCTTGTGCAGTGATACCCTGTTTGCTAAGTATAGATCCTCTTTTCTCCCCAGCTCATCTGCAGAGTTATGCTTCCAGTCTGCCAACCAGATTCTCATGTCCTCTGGCAAAGTACTAAGGGTTTGTTCCCTTACCAAAAGGTCTGCCAGTTTTTCAAAAGTGGTGAACTGACACCCACTTACCCATCTATGAAAATAAGTGTTTAACTCAGCAATATAATCACATAGGGCTGGATTCACGAAGGCTTGCATGGAGTCTAAGAGTAGAGTAAGACTCCATACAGCCAACATGTCCACTGAGCGATCCAGGAACAGCCGGTAGGGGCGTGCAACTGAGCTCTCCAAACTAGTCCTACACGGACAGGGCTTGGATATGCAAATTACCTCAATTGCAGGCGAAAGCTATGCAAAAGAGGTAAATTTGTGATCCAGGAAACCCGAACCTGTCCGAGTAGGAGTAGTGTTATTTGCAGAAATGTACTCAGTTGATAACTGAGTACGGTTCTGCAAATAGCAAAACGGAGCCATGACAGCTGCAAAAAAAGCATGCATTTACAGGAAGAAGCATGCCAGTGGCCAAAAGTATGGCCACTGGCAATGGGAAGTGATGCAAAATAGAAATAAAATAACTTTGTTTTTTCATCCCGATCTCCGGGGTTTAACCGTAGCGCAGCGCCGTGCAAATGCGCTGCGTCCTAAAAACCAGAAAATTAATAATTAAGATCCACAAATGTGGATTTTATAGCTAAAATGAATTTACAATGCAAGTGAATGGCAGGCTGAAGGCAACATGGCCACCAAGTAGAGGTTGCTAAGGGGGGAAGCTCAGTCTAAGAGATGTAACCAAGCATTAGTAGGCAATCCTATGCAAATGAGAGTTAGGATAGTGAATCGCAAGTTTACATAGGAAATGAGCACAGTCAGTGGAGTGTAGGAGTAGGATAAGGGGAGTAACAGAGTAGAAGATAGGTGACATCACGAGGGGCATATGTATGAAAGGAGTGAAGCTCATTGGAGCAAAGTGTCATGTGTCAGCTGACAATTACATATTATTGAAAGAGGTGTGTCAACAGGTAGGCCAGGTAAAGTCAAGAAATGGAAGGTGTATGCCGTGGATAACACCAAAGTTTCTTGCTGAGTGTGCATGCGCGCTTGTGTGCACCAGTAAACCCGAGTAAGACAGTGTGCGCGTGTGTTAGCATGTGTGCATGTGTGTAAGCTTGAGTAAGCATATGTAAAGCTGTGTAAACAGTTGTAAGTGCGTTTGCGCTGGTGTGCGCGCGTTTTAACAAGAATAAACATGTTTTAGTCCATGTAAGCATGTGTGCGCACGTGTGAGCTGTTGTGCGCGTGTTTGCGCTTGTGTGTGTGGTGCTCCCCCCTCAGGAAACAGAAAGGAAAAAGGAAGCACACCAAATAGTAGGGAAGTCACCAGGGAGTACTAGCAGAGCTAGCAGGTGAAAACAATCAGAATCAGGCAATTACCCAGGCAGAACACTAGCCCAGCCCAGCACTTAAAACACTGCAAACAACAGTCCATTATGTTTCTCTCAAGAGATACTGTAACACTGCAGTAAGCTAATAGAAGTGAAAACTGAAAAAGCTGTACTGAGGCAAAAAATGTTAGGGACTGCCATTGCTGTTATAAGGTGACATATGCAACATGCTGAGGGTGGTGATAATGCAAATGCTGCTGGACAACCCACAGTGAGGAGACAGAGAAGAGTGTACAGGCCCAGGGTAACCTATCAGGGGCTACATGAGCTGGAGATAGTGGAGCGCTATAGAGTGGACAGAGACCTCTTGCAGCAAATTGTTGAGCTGTGCAGGCCATGCCTCACACACAGAACCAACAGAGGAGAACCCATCCCAATGGAAACTAAGGTATGTGTTGGCCTAAGAATATTAGAACAGGTACCTTCTAGAGACCAACTGGTGATATGATGGGAATATCACAGGCATCAGCATCCAGGGTACTGCACCAGTTCCTGGATGCCATGTCAGCACATGTCAGTGATCATGTATACTTCCCCAATTCCCATGAGGTATTGGCCAGCAATATGCGTCTCTTCCAGCAAATAGCGGAATACCCTGAGGTAGTGGGTGCAATAGACTGCACGCACATACGCATGAAAGCACCAGCCGGTGAGCAGGGTAGGGTCTACTTCAACCGCAAGGGCTTCCCCTCCATCAACTGCCAGGTCATGTGTGATGCCCAGGGCATAATACTGAATTTGTGTGCTGGCTGCCCTGGAAGCTACCATGATTCCAATATCTGGCATCTGACGCAGCTGTAGCAGACATTTGCCAATGGGGACATCCCACATGGACACCTTGTGGGGGATGCTGGCTATGCACTGGAGCTGTGGCTGATGACACCCATCAGAAATGCACACACACCATAATGAGGCACACGCACAAACACGAAATGCAATCGAGCGTGTGTTTGGGCTGCTCAAGTCATGGTTCCGGTGCCTGGACACATCTGGTGGAGCCTTGCAGTACTCACCAACTACATGTACCCAAATTGTCATGGTATGTGCTATGCTACATAATATGATCCTGCAAAAACAGCTGCAGCAGGACCAGCATAGGCCCGGGCCAAAAAGCCCCCCACCATTGCCAAGGCCATCACAGGCAGAGCATGACTCGGAGGAGGAACAACCTGAGCCTTCCCCAGTAGGCAGAAGGTGGTGTGCCCAGTATGCTTTGGCCTTGGCAAAGAGGCAACGCATAGCACATACACTGGCTCAGTAGGAACTCTGGAAATGATACCTCTCTCTGACCCACACATATAGTAAAAGGGATGCCTACGTTGACACTACCTGCTTTCAAACATGTATAGGGAGTGTAGTATGTGCATCCGACATAGGCAGCCCTGCATCAACACCTGAGGCATGATTGCCATGTGTTAAGCAATATAAAGCAGTGCTAAACAGCATTTACCACCATGTAGTATATGTAGACAAAATCACACACACCAACTAGTACAAATGTGGTCAGTGTTGAGTAATATTGGCCAACGTCCAGCAATGATGGTTAATATTGAGCAATGTTGGACAAGCTGAGTCTAAGTAGGGCATAGCTGAACAAAAGCCAACATGCTCATAGTTGCTCTACTGGCCCTTAAGCAGTCTGGTCTGCTCAGTATGAAAATATAAGCGGTGATGGGCCTCGAACCCAGGATACTGTGCACTATAGTCATAGTACTGAGCCACTAAACCATGACAGTATTGCAGTGGTTAACCTGTATGAAGAAATGTTGATAAGTCTATGCAAAGTATTCCATGGAAACCCTGCAGGCACAGCATAATCCCTGTCGAGTTATGACACAAAGGTGAGTCCTGCAGTAAGAATAGAACCTGACTTTCAACACACACAGTAGAAATGTTAATATTGGACATGTATACATACATCAACAAATGTAGTGGACCTCAGACAGCAACATACTGAAAGGTCACACTGGGCATGCTCACACACTTGAATACATGAGACAAATGTCAGGCAACAGAACACTGACAGTCTGAACTGGGCATGCTCACACACTTAGGCCATGTTGGAGTACAACAGTGGGCCACACATATCAGGCAGTTGCATGTGTTAACCCAGGAACCTCTCACTATCCAGCAGTCTGCCCTGTGCACACTTATATGACAACAGATACGTATATAATATAGTGGAACCCTGTCATAATCAAATATGTTCTGCAGATACCTAAGCGGTTCATATAAAGTGGGAAAGCAAAGATGATAAAAACCTGCAAACAGTATCAGCAATAAACATTGTGCATCATGAACATTACCATAGGTTCAGAGGTTGATACTAGGCTATCTGCCCTAGGGCATGTACAAGCATAGCCAGAATGTGTTTGGCTGCTGCAACCCAGTCAAATCAGAACACTGTGCCCATGAATAGTAGGTCACACAAGATAGCCCATTTACGTTTAGTGTATTGTGCCTCTGTCTAGCAGGGACCCAGAAGATATCCCATGGGTACACATACGATCACCCATCCACTTGTCAAGATGTCACCTGTAGGTGGTCAGTGGGTGGCTCTGCTTATGCAAAACTGGGACTACACTCCACAGTGAGTGGAGCCTTTCGGATAATAATCTGTACCCTCAGCATGTCCTATTAACATCTGTGCTGAGGTATATGTCCCTGGAGTGTGTAGCTCCAAGGGAGTTGGATATCCTGAGGTGGAGCATGTCCATTAATTCTGGGTCAGATATTGCCTTAAACTACAGGCACACAACACATCCGTGTAGGTGGTAAGTGACTGAGTAGAGCTGGAGTTACTGTATCCGAACTGTGCAGGGCATCCATGTGAGTTCCTACATCTGCTTGATGAGTAACATTTGTGGCCATTACAGTTGCTGCAGGTGTCGGGTAAGGTACATCCCAAATGTGGCATAGTAACCAAGCATGATTGTGATGAGTATAGGGGCACAATGACCACACGTAATCAACATGTGAAACCATGTGGGATATGGTGGGCTATGTAGAAGTACTGTCTAACCACTTTAGCAATGTGATTGTCAAAGGCGAGAGTACGAACAGGTCGTGTCCCCAAACCCATAACAACTACTATCATATGTAATGGATTACTACCTATGTGGTAATGTGTGGGCATGTTGTCATTCTCAAAGGGGATGACTATGCAATTAATGGCATATAGCCATAGGCCATGGCTCAGGCACCAGTCATCCTATCTCTGTGAGACCCTGTATGAATATGCATGTTACAGCTGGGGAGTTGATTATGGCACCCAGTTTGCAGTCATCTGCGAATATGGGCAGCCATATCCCTCCTGTGATAGCCTGTACATCACACAAATATATACTGAACAAGAGAGGTCCCAGGACTGAGCCTTGTGGGATGCCATGTGTAACTGGTGTATAGTCAGACACTGAGCATGTGGGTGCTATCCCTGATCCAGGTAGCAATCCATTGTGTGAAATATGTGTCGATATTGATGCCAGTGAGCCTATGCATAATGGCCGTGTGGGGTATTGTGTTGAAGGGTTGTGCAAGGTCCAGACAGGCTGTGTGGACAACCGTCCCAACACTGATGGACCTGGTAACTGTTTAAAGAATACAAACAGGTCCAACAGGCAAGATCTACCCACAACAATGCTGTAATGTGTAGAACCCAGTGTCTGTAGGTTTCTCATGTCTATGTGCATGAGTCCCATTACAATATGCTCCATAGCTTTGCAGAACAGGCTAGTTAGCCTTATAGGCCGATATTGTCTGTGGTCTGTTATGGCAGTATTCAGTGGAGTGGGACCACAATCACTGTACGCCATTCCGTGGGTACAAATCCTGCAGTAACCCTGATATCGAACAGTGACATAATGTCAGGGTTACGTCTGTCATGAAGGCCATGTACGACACAGGCCGGGACACTGTCTGGTCCCATTGATGCTGTGTTGTCCACTGTGGGGAGGGCAGCACTCACCTGTTTATTTGTGATGTCAGGGAGGTTACACTCTGTTGGGATGGACAGTATCTCCTTAGGGGGAATGGGGGGGGGACATCTGCACTGAACCTGTTTGCCAGGATGTTGGCAATGTCTGTGGATTCAGGGTATGTTCGGTCAGTATACAGTAACACACAGCATATCAGTAAGTGCCCAGACAGGTACCTGAATTAACTGAAGAAGGCCTTGTGAGTGTCTGATGTGTCTGGTGCAATTGTCCGTTAGAAGTGGGCCTGACATAAATACACGAGTGATTGTAGCTGTCTGCTAGTACAGATCACAGATGCCTTCCCTGTCTGGGATTGTGCTCTATCATGTAGTAGCTTCCTCCTTTTGTTGTATAGCGTATTAATGGCTGGGGTCCACCAGACAGGTCCCCTGCCAATTGAAGAGTGAGTCCAGGTGTTATTTTGGATAGCATGATCCATGCAGTCCACTAGGTGTCCATAGAATGTGTATGTAAAGTATTCAGCAGTCTGAGCCATACTTACCACTGACCCAGTGTCTCTGAAGGATACCACCGTGGTATGGAGAAGTGTGACATTTGCTTTTGGGAAGTTCACCAAAATTACCCAGGATGGGTGTGGGGACGGGATATGGATGTCCAGTGAGATAAAGTATGTTCTGTCCTTACCAATGAGGGGTATATCGTAGGTGTGGAACATAGAGTCCCCATGTTGGTGATGATCATGTCCAATATGTTGTCCACTCTTGTGGGTGTGGTGACCGGTTGTGCCATAGCATATGAGTTTACAAATTGTAGCAACTGTTGGGTGAGAGTGTTGGGGCCTGAGTACTATCCCCAGTCAATGTGTGTGTATTTGACGTCACCCAATATAATGGTGTTTGGGGAGACCGTCATATTGTCCAGTGTTCCCCGGAAAGACGAGTGTGGTTGCTGAGTTTGTGAGTGTGGTCTGTAGCAGGCAACAAACCAAAAGGCAGATTTGCACAATGTTAGGTGCATATGTATGGTCTGTGATGCTTTGTGCAGTGCTACCAACCCGGAGGTATGTGTATCTGTGATGTATATGGATACTCCCCCTATTTGTGTTGGCTATTCCGAGTTATGTGGTCAGAAGGCATGGTACAAAATATAACCTGGTAGTGCTGGTGTGCATGTGGGAGCCTGAACCATGTGTCTGTTAGTGCATAGATTGCTATTCTCCATACTGAGGAGATTCCTGAGTGTGGTCAATGTGAGGGTAATACATCTGGTGTTGAGCAGCATTACCCTCTGTGTCATGTACTCTGTAATGTCTATGGAGGTGGGTCTGTCTTTTGAGCCCCGCTTAAATAAGGCAGTATGGTGGCAGCAAGTGCCTTAGCCAGTATTCAAAAGTCCAAGGGTGACAGGTGCAAGCTGTCCATAGGGAAGCTACGTGGCATGTCGAGCATGTCACCCCAGGCTGACAGACACTGTATCCCCTTTGAATAACACCAATATGTTAGCCAACTGTTAAACGTGATCAGTTTGTTGGTATACTGAGACATCATACTTGGTGAGTGTAAGATGCTAGACAAGGTCAGGGTCATACTGGCCTGGGCTACATGATCAGAGAGTTCCTCTATGTATCATGTCATGTGGTCCAGGGAGGAACATCTGAGGTTGTACGCACCAGCATGGACAGTGATGGAGCCAGTCCTGGACTTGCTTTGGAGTGACCTGAGTGCATGTGTTATGTGGCGGATCCTGGCACCTGAGAGACAGCTCAAAGTGACTATTCCCTTGCTTGGCCTGGTGAGTGGGACATCAGTGTGTCTGACATTAAGTGTCATCTATTACAAGTGTATCAGGTGTGTTGTTTAGCCCGAAGGGCAGTGACTGTGTGGCACACTGACATTGTGAGCTATGTGATATGTGGGTATTGTAGTGGGGTAGCAGTGGTTTGTGTGTCTGCTTTGGAGATCTCTGCTGCTTAGGCAGAGTGTATGTAGAGCCTCCGAGTATGTGTATGTGTGATAATGTGGTTTGATTGCTGTCGCTATCGGTGTATGTGAGACTGATAGGTGGTGTGTGTGGTCACCTTCACCACCTGATAGACTATGCCAGTCATGGGTCGAGAGAGCTCAGCCTCCTGTATGTCAATATTGTTGCATCTCTCACATATATCTGAGTGTGTTGGGAGGAGGAGAGGGTTGTTTGTGTACATGAGGCAGATGTGACATTGTGTCATAACCACAATATTCACTAGCTGGACTGGAGAGTATACACGAAACCGACCCCTGGACATGCCAGTATATTATGATGACTACTCTGTAGCCTGATCACAAAGGATCAGCAGGGTGTTAAGTGTGTAAAAGAGTATAACCGGGATTAGTGCTCAGGTTTGTTGGTGTTTTGTAAAGAGTAGCTGAGAAGGAGTCCAGACTGAGAATCATGACATGTCCTTTAGCTATGTCATAAATAGTAATGTACACTCATATATGTTCTGAGTCAGGGCCAACTGTACCTTACTGACAATGCCGACATCCAGTCAGACAGGCCCATATATACATAACCACCTCCCACTGACGATAGTCCCTGACATCATACCAGGAGATATCACGTGTAGAATGGCTGACCAGCTCCCCCTAAAGCCAAAAGCATGGCAGCAATTGGATTACAATGTTTCCCAGTATGTGTCATGCATGCACTACAGAACAAACAGACCCTGCACCTGAACAGTCTGTTGAGCCTCACCCACTCCACAGGGTCTGGAACCATCAAATGTGTTACAGCAACATATGGCACTCCCCACAAGTGTGGGTGCACAACACACCATGTGAAGTATAGTCCAGTAAACCTATAAAGTCTGATCTGCAAGGCCATGGAGTGCATCATGGCTGTAGTCATAAACAGAGCTATTGGAAGCTGACAAACACACAACCCTACCAACTGTGGTATGTTCATGTGCAGATCATGGTTCCCAAACATGCTACACCGTTTTCAAGGCAGCCACCCATGACATACATCACTGAACAGAGCTACACATGTCCCACATAGACTTTGCATAGCTCTTCATCAACATCACAGACACATGTCGTACCCAAAAAACCAACAATCTGTGTATAGATATGTGTTGACATATGAAGGGATGTTAATGTGTCCACAGATAGATCACACAAGGTGCATCTCACAGGGTCCTGTTCAAGCTGTTGATACCTGCCGACCCACATGGATCATTCCCGGGATTGCATAAAAGAAAGTGCACACACATTTCCATGTCCAGTCTGATGATGTCAGCATCCTACAAATATACCAGGAGAACAAAAACCACCCAGTAAAGCATATAGCATGCCATGTTAATGCGTATCTCTCTAGTATCATAGCATAGTTAGATAGGGGTTTGAATCCTGCAAGTGCTGACAGTGTGTGTTAGTGTATGTGTGTGATTTCCTTTGAGAGGAGTAGCCTTTTTGGAGACTGGGAAAACACATTAAAAGAGGCACATCCCTCTTTGGAATGTCTGATGATGTCAGCATCATACAAATATATCAGGTGAACCGAAACCACCCAGTAAAGCATATAGCACGCTGTGTTAATGCATATCTCTCTAGTATCATAACTTAGTTAGGTAGGGGTTTGAATCCTGCAAACACTGACAGTGTGTGTGTGTGTGTGGGGGTGTATGTGTGTGATTTCCTTTGAGAGGATTAGCCTTTTTGAAGACTGGGAAAACACAATAAAAGAGGTACATCCCTCTTTGGATGTCTGATGATGTCAGCATCCTACAAATATATCAGGAGAACAGAAACCACCCAGTAAAGAATACAGCATGTTGTGTTAATGCGTATTTTTCTAGTATCATAACATAGTTAAGTAGGGGGTTGAATCCTGCAAATGCTGTGTGTGTGTGCCACAGGAGGTCAATGCAGTGTGGGTTTTGCTTTTACTATGGTATGACATATGATTAAAACAGTATGTGCATTGCACACATCGGGTATCTGCGTGGCAAATAAATATGTGTACATGTGATCTCAATCAGTACATAGGTGTGAAGCCTGCATACTACATGAATACATTTGTTTCCTTCGACAGATTGTGCCACTGCTTCTCAGATCATAGGTCACATATGTATGTATGCGACCATGGCCAAGGTCATCTGTGCCACACACACCCATGACACGTACTATAGAGTACTGTGAGTGAGTGTAATTGCCTGGGGTATATGTCAGACATGTTCATACACAACAATGACTGGCAGTAATGGACAGTCATTATAGGTGTACAACAGCCCTGTGGATATGCATGCAGGCCCCTAATGTGTTATGTGAAACACAGATGGACCCCACAATACCTATAGATATGTGGATACTAAGGGACAGATGACATAACACATGTCTGTCTGTACACATTGGTACCCAACATACATGTTGAGGGATACCACCTATGTGGTGCTGTCGGGATAGTATGTCTAGTAAATGTGGGTGACTATGCCATAGTCGGCTTATGACTATACAGCATGCATTGGACAACATGTCTGTATGATACCCTTGTGTAGGATATGCGTCCCATCCAGGGAATGCAGTGTAGGCCATTGCATGCATTTCCAGATGTGTAGGGACATATCCCTAGTGTGTTTGCATGTACCTAAGAGGGCTATATGCCACACAGGTGTGGTCCCAGGAAGGTGTGGCAGTCAATAGCACTGGTTACTGTTATAGTATAGTACCAGAAGGATCTAACTGTTACTGAGTTCCCTACAACTGTGTATCATTTGTCAGGACATCATCTAATGATTGGTTATTGTCATGCTGTTGAGGTGGTGTATACTACCAGACTGCAGATCATTGACAGATATCAACAGTATCACCCACAGCATAGTGTCAACCCATGTCATACACACATGTGTGCCCATGTTAGTACATATCTGTAGTAGAATGCATACTGGCCATTGAAAGATACCGTGAGATGTTAACAATGTATACAACAGGGTATGTCGCACATCCCATGTGTCCACTATGCATGTGCATGCAGACAGTGCACACACACCATGTTCACAGATGTACACCTGCTAATTTGTAATGCACACATCACACACATACTGTCCACTCACTAACACATGCTGGCAACACTGTACACTTCAGCCAAGTGACACATGGGTGGACAATACATACTCAGACCTAACACTGGTGTAAACAATGCTACAATGACTATCAGAGCTGTGATGCAGAATGCCTGCTCAGATATATCTACAAGGATATCAGTACACTTTCCTGTTGGCAATGTGCTACTATTGCTACACTGCTATAATGTCACCCTGTGCATCAGAACCATGTTAGCCTAGTCCTGCATCAATGTTACAGATGACAGGAGGTGGCACAGGTGTCATCATATGCACAGGGTGTGTTGTTGGTTTGCCATAGCCTGACATTGACCCATCCAATCGACATGTCTGTGTGTGTGTGTGTGTGTGTGTGTGTGTGTGTGTGTGTGTGTGTGTGTGTGTGTGTGTGTGTGAGGGACAACAGTACAGCATGGGCCAATGTTGATGTAATGTGTGTGTGTATGTGTGAGCCCTAGTTGTTTGGTTAATGTGTGTGTGTCTGCAAGCACACAAGTCCACCATGTGGCTGCCATATACGGGCGGTTGTGGGACAGCCACAGACTGTACCTGCTAGGCCATACAGATCCCTGTCTCTGGCCATGGACACGGTACCTGTGCCTGGCAGGGGTGCTACGGGCAGTATCGGGTACCAACCCTGACTGGGTGCTATCATCAGAGGCAGAGGTATGATGACTGGACCCATGTCCCTGCTGGGACTGGCCAGTGCCACATGCATGTGGTCTAGTATGACGGTCAATGGACAGGCCAGCCCCAGCATTGCTGGGGCTGGTACTGCCACTACGGGAAAGGCTGTGATCCGTGGTCCGTCCACGATGACTGCCAGCTGATGCTGTTGCTGGCAGGCATCTGCGTTGGCTTCCCATCCATCCTGCACGGTACACACATTGTGGAGGACATCTAATGTCTTCCTCCAACGGCCATCAATGACCTTGGTGTAATTCCGGATGGCACCGGCAAGGTCATGGATGCTATCATTGATAGCAGTGTAATGGGCCCTCTGCTCACTTAGTCCCTGTCGGATGTACCGTTCCATACGTGCCTGTGCCTGCATTACAGCCCGGAACATACTAGAGGTTGTAATACCTCTGGGGGCATGTCTGCCAGGGGCAATATGACCAGTGGTGCTCCCCCGAGAACCCCTGGACATCCACCTATGTGGTACCGTTCCAGTAATCTGGCTATGGCTGCTGTGAGGGGATGCATGTGCCATGGGTACCACACTCTCCTGGTAAATCCTGACTGCATGCTGTCCCTCAGCTAAGGCCATTGGTGATGAGGGATGTATTGGCAGTATGAGTGTGCACATAGATGGGGTTGAACGCTGTGTACTGTCGATTGGTGGACCAATGACAGACCCTGACAGACCTTCCTGTGCTGCACTACATGTCTCATCATCTCCACTATTAGTTGCAGTGACATCAGGTTCCCTGCTGCATTCAGACACCCCTAACTCAGCACCTGTGGAAGGAAGACAGGAAACACACTTCACAATCTGTACATGATGTTAGCACACATGCACACATGAACACATGCACACATGCACGCATGCACACATGCACACATGCGCACATGCACACATGCACGCATGAACACATGCACACATGAACGCATGAACATATGAACACATGCACACATGCACACATGCACACATGAACACATGAACACATGCAGACATGAACACATGCACACATGCACACATGAACACAAATACACTGCGCACCACAGCACATACACACACACACACACCAGCAATCCAACACATACACAATAGTGGGTGAAGGTGGGTGACAGTATCACAAGGCAAACAGTCACCTCACACGTGTCAGCATGCAGAATATGTGTTGCTCAAGACCATGCAGTGCAAGTGTAGATGGCCCTATTTAATGACATTATACATGGCTGTGATGCATGTGTGTAGTTGTTCAGTGATTGTCTACACCCTGGAACACAATGTGTACATGGACACAACATTGCTGTGCAAGTATTATCTGCTCTGCAATGTCCTGTGCACCATCACTCAATGGTATACATACCATGGCTGCATGTGTTATCTGTGTGACACATAGATTGCCATGTCTGCTTACAGTGTCTGTGTCCATAGCAAATAATAGTGGGCACAGGTGTAGCAAATGCATGCAATGTACAGACATGGGATGAGTGGTGCATGTAGACGTGAAGAAATCCCAATGCTCGACATGGTCATTGTACAGTGGTTATGGTGAGTGTGGGACATATTGCAGATATGTCGGTGCCAGCCATGACATGGTATGCTACATGACTGCAACATTAAACACCACACATACCCAATGTGTGTCATGTGACCTATACACCCAATAGCATTCCAGGACATAAATGTGACTCTTTGTACAGATGGCGACAGCTGTGCATATTGTGTATACTGGCATATGTAAGCACACACACAACATGCTATGCATATTGTGTATAGGTCCATATGTTTGCACACGCACAATAATGAGGTGCAAAGCAAAGACCGCTATGTGTAGTACTGTGGTCACTGTAACTGGATGGGGTATACTACCATGTGCCATCATCATGATGCATCTTGTGGTCACTCACGGCTACTACTGTGTGACAGACCACCGCCTAGCATGCTGTACCTGAACTGCAGTGCTGTGGCTACGTTCACTATTACACAGCCACTTTGTACATGGGTGTATGAGGTGCCCAATAGGGAGCATTGCCTAACATGACTGTGTTATGTGTTGAAGAGTGTTGCACAGCCCCATGATAGGCCACTACCCCTGAGGTACATCATGTGTGTGTGGATGACATGTGGGATACTGAGGTGTGACCTTACAGTGGGTGTGTGGTTACGCCATATGTAGCATGTCTTTGTGTACTGTGTATGATAAACGTGTTATGTTGTGTACAGCTGTTGCAACTATGCCTATCCAATGTGCAGTACGAGGTTGCCACAACTGTGTCTTATGCTCTCTGTATTGCATGTCAGTGAGGCAGCTACTGACATTACTGAGCTGTGCAACATCTTACAGCAAACATGCACGGCATGCATTATGCATAGGTGTGTTATGTGTACATGGCCTACACCTCACCTATGACATGCATATTTCATTACCAACATTGCAGTTATAACACACTCACCAGCATGGATCAGCTGCCCTGCTGTCACACCAGAGGGACCTACGAGAATATGAGAGAGTTCGTCAGTGGCCACAACTGTGGCATTGCTACAGTGGGTATGCTAAACTGCAGTATAACAGCAGTCAACAGTCACAGGTGTAGAGATATTATTTGAAATATCAGTATTGCACAACACTAGGCAGCAGAACTGCTAAACACACAGTACACATCTCACGTAGACATAATCTAACAATACAGTTAACTGTCATCTACAAATAGGGCATGTTACCTGCTTGCTCCAGGTGGACGTGCTGGGTGGCTCCGGCCTCCATGACAACACATATCAGAGGTTGATGTTGCTGTTGTCCAGGAGCCACCATGCTTAGGAACAGCTCCTCCACTCTGGTGCGGGGGGGATGAATGGCCACCCTACCACCTGTGGCAAGCTGTTGTCTTTGGATATCAGACGCACGCCGCTGGACATGTCTAATTAAATCACTGCAGTGATAGTGTACCTGCTCATATGTCCGGTTATACATGCCTATGTCATTTACCCAACGAACAAGTTCCTGCCACAGTGCAGTCTGCTCCTGCTGGTGCTGGCTGCTTCTGGAGAACAGCATTGTGTACTGCTGCAATAGGTTTTGTAGTATCACCTCTTCCTCATCCGCTGTGTATGATGGATTGCGTTGGTGGGCCATCTGGCTGAAAAAGATATGAACAATATGTGTGAGCGAGTCCTGTGGCACACTTTACACCTTTAACCACAGATATCACTTTACTGACATATATACCATCCTATTGTCTGTCAGAGGTTACACACGTTCAATACCACTTATTGGTTCTCAGGCCTCAACTAACTAACAGTGCCTGGCACACTCTATATATCACACCACTATACAACAGTACCTGACACACTGTTTGTGACACATTGCACAACCTCAAGACAGGGGTGTATATCACACCAATGCACGAACAAAGATGTCATCCATTGCAATGGATGTAAAGTACAGGTACAGTAGTACCAGTCAACCACCCTAGTCATTGATGCCATAGCCCTGCCTAACAGATGTGTACAGTTGTTACTATAGGTGGCATACTGCTGTAACAGAGTATATATGTTGCTGGATACACACGTATACCCTGTAACACACATATGATTGCAGCCATTGTACAGGCATGATTACACACACATCAGACAAACATACAACACACCACTGTATGCCAACACAGATGAGCATTACCTGTGTACCATACAGTACTGTGTGCCACTACTTACACACCCTTATGCCTGAGTTTTGTCCTCTGTGCAGACTACAGGAAACACACATGACAGTGTTTCCAAGCAATGTGAACACACATCATACTGTGCTGTTTAGGCCTACAGCTTTAGGTAGTACTACAGTTCATATGGGAGTTGGATTCACCAGCAGTACCACTCACTAAGCATACATGTATTGCTTTAGCCTACAATGAGATACCACATTCGTCAACAAGGAACTACGTCACATCATATGCCGTACTACTATGTCTGCCTAACAGTACATTACACATCATTTGCTGTCCTCACAGCTAGGATAGCCACTACCATGTCAGATACAACTTCACACTAAGCTATCACACCTTTACAGACCTTGCACACATTCAGCGTTACACTTATTCAACCTCACATAGCAGGTATTGCATTGAGTACATGTGTGAGTGCATAGTGTCATAGGTACTTAATATGTTGTTGGCCCTAGGGTCTATGGCAGCCTAGCCATATGCTACCCTGGCCTTTGACACACGTGTACTTTGATTTCAGTTGCCCCTGCCAACCAGAACCACAGAGGTGTTTCCTGAGGTGTATTAATAATCTCCCACACAATCATCAGGGATATTTATGACAACTTCTAATGAGGAACCTTGTTTGCTATTGCTAGGTGGTCTATTCCGGTGTATGGCATATCTCTGAGATGGGAACCTATCCCTCCAGCATGTGCTGTTTAGTGAGCTGACAAGGTTTAGGGCCCTTGAGCGTGTATCCCGGAGGGATTGTGATATGTTGACATGGTGGTTGTCACCCAGCTATGGGTGTGACATACCTCTGTATGTCCGGCAGAAGTCACCTCTGTGTGGCCAGTATGCAATACAGTGTAGATGTGGTTTTGTGAGTCAGTCTGCTTAGGGCATCTGTTTGCGGCCAGTATTACCCTTTGGGAGGTATGTCTGTGGCCTTTTTACCTGGTGTAGTTGTCATGTGAGGTACATACCACACAGGGCATTGTGATGAGTAGAGGGGAACACTGCCCTATATTTCTATAGATGACACACCTGTTGTCATGACACATAACACACAGACTGATTACAGGTGTAGTGTGGCACTGTCTTCATCAAAGCAGAGGCTACTGTCCACCTGTGTCCCATGTTCCATTATCACACCTTCACTGTTAGGTAGATCTCTACCTATGTGGTAGTTAATGGGTTTAGTGTTTTGGAAAGGAGGAATGGCACTGCAGTATCAACACTTGTCTACAGTCCATGCCTTGGTTACCACACACCTGTAGCAGTACATATGACCCCGTGTCACTCTGTCTCTCCATCTCTCTATATATGGCTATATATATATATATATATATATATATATATATATATATATATATATATATATATATATGCATATCTATACACATACATGTACACATCCATTGCTGTACACATGGATGTACATATAGGCACATGTACAGTCCACCTTTCATGGTGGGGATATCACTTATGCGGCAGTTGAGGGATGTACAGTTATGTGATTATATTGCACAGTGTTGTGCAGAATGCATGTGGGTGTCCTCAGCCCATGTAGCATTAGCAGGCCTCACTGGCTGTAACACAACAGATCTGACAAATCAGTCCCACAGCATTTAACCACCACATGACATATATCAGCACTGCATGCTGTTTTCTAGGCCACACACTACGACCTACATAGATATATGCACATATCAACCTTTAATGACAGATATCTGTCCACCCTTCACTTACAGTTGCAGTATGTCCCTTGCCCTATGCACATGTGCAGATACAGATAGATACATACTGCTGCCACACATGGATGATTTGCAGTGTGTAGAGTACTCTTCAGGAACATCTAATACATGCCAACACATACATGTGAGTTACATACCTTACCTTTGTATTTCTCTGCTCCGTGTGTTATGGTTTTGTAGGTTTTTATTTATTTATTTATTATTTTGGTTGTTTGTTTTGGGTTTTCCCCCTCTATTTCGGTTTATGTCTCAGTTTCTCTCTCTCTGTTGTGTCTCTGTCTGTGTCTGTGTCCGTCTCTCTCTCTCTCTCTATCTCCCAGCACCTGCAATGATAGAATTGCATGTGTAGACTGCAGGTACAGCCTGCTTTTCTAGGTATCTGCACTTGTGCATGTGACAGCCTCTGCACCAATTGCTGCCCACCATTCAGTAATTGCATGCAGCCTGCTGTGTGGTGATTGCATTACTCACTGTGATTGCAGCCCACTGCTATAAAATGCTAGGTTAGGTAGGTGTAGCCCTTTCAGCTGTCCAAGGTGGGGCCCATGCTTGTTTGCTCTAGACACCGTTGTGTCATTCAGAAGGTTGGTATATGTCTCTTATCTGAAGCTAGGGTTGTAGCCAGTTATATGCATGTTGTACTCAAACCTGAATGTTGCCGCTTCCAGTACACACTTCTCAGTGTAGACATGTACTCACCCCTCCAAATGCTAACACAGGATACATGGGAGTATGTACTTTATTTCTGACTTACACAATTAACTGCCATACAAATGTGGTTATTGCACTGTATTCCTCTGGCCAGTATTTATCCTGGTCTGATACTGTGTGGTGTTTGTAAGGTGCTACTGTAACATTATTCCCTGCTAGGATGGCTGGTTCTCCTTTCACAGTCATGTCATGCAATTCCACAACAACTGCTGGTTAAGACCCACAGGACAGGATTTGTGTTATACCATTCCTCATTTCCATTTCCATTCCCTCATTGTAATGCATGATATATTTATTTCAGAACCAAGTTATTTGTATATCTGCTGTGGCTTAGTGGTAATTCATGCAGTCTATTGTGTCAATGGTCTGGGGTTCGAGACTGGCAGAGGTTTTTTCTTTTGCTGCTCAGCAGAACAAGGGCCCTGCCGTAGCGTGACTAAGACACTTTTAAGCAGTTGTAAGCGGGTTTGCACGGGTTTGCATGATGCTTAGCGATGCTTAGCTAAGCGCACGCATGCGCACACTGGCTTAAACCCTCTTACAACTGCTTAAAAGTGCTTACTCCCACTAACCCCCGTGCTAATTTCTTTGAAAGAAAAGAAAAATGGGGAGATAGGAAAGTGGTGAAAAAGGGGGCACAATGAGGGACAGACAGTAGATAAACAAGCTTGGGATGTGCAGGACGGGTGTAGGGAAGGTCCATAGCTGCCCATTTCTTTACCAGCAACAGCTGTGCATATGCAATAAATTTGGAGTGATATTTGAAACCTTCCACCCCTGGGAGAGGGGTGAGGACAACAAAGTATGTTGTACTGCCAATTATAATTATCAGTTTACATGTCCAATGGACATGTGTGCGAAATGGGCAGCTATGTATGGGGCGTAATTTTGTTGTGGGTACAGATTGCCCATTTTGTTTTGTTTTTTTTTTCAGGTGAGAGTGGGAAGTGAGGTAGAGGAAGTAGGTATGTGGTATGTCCGGGAGGTAGGTTGGGGAGGTAAACAGACAAGACAGACAAGATGCATACAGGGGCGGTGTATGACACATGGGGTGGGTGAACACAATTGACGGGGTCGGATGTTTGGAAATCGCAAGCCCATGAGCCCACAGATGGTAACAGTAGAACTGAGATCCCCACCCATGGACAGTCACCACTGCACCTTCACAGCCCTGAGGGTGGCTGTGCTGGGGGCTGCGTAGGACGGGCAGGCTCTCCTATGAGATGTGCCACTCTCGCCTCGAGCTGGCATAGGGGATCAGCGACTGAATGCTAGATCTCCCTACGCACCACAACCAGGACCCTTCAAAGGGTGGCAGGTGGCCCTTCTCCACCCACGCTTGCACGGGGGGGGGGTGAGCCCCATCCCCTGCAGTGCTTCCACCCGAAGGTGGCACAGGACCAACAGAGGAGGGGAGCCCGGGCTGGGCACCGGACCTGCTGGTGCCAGGTGCACTCGCCAGCTGAGGAGGGACAGGTCGGTCCGCTGGGACCAGCCTTCCCATATGTTCTGTGATTAGGTGTGTTTAATTACAACATAAACAACAGCAATCCAGATTAGTTGTAACAGCATGCAGTAATATTCCCATTAACCCAACACACCATGGTTCCAACAGTTGAACAGCAATCATAACACATGCATATATTGAACCACAGTGGATATTCCAACAGCATGCAGGGATGTTTGGTAGCAATAGGCCACCATGATTGTGGTGTTTAAACAGGGCACATGCATCAACGTGAATGCAAATATTTATACAACAATAGGACATATGTCCCAACAAATATTTAAGATTACACATACCCATTGAGGTGTGGAATTGCATGGTTTATGCACATACAGTAGGGTGTAGAAAAAAACCTCGGTTAACATCTTATAATTACCTTTTAGTCTAGACTACATTCCTAGTGACTGCAGGTGTATATCCCCTACATGCATTATTACACTTGCCAGCATGCATTAGGTTGTGTAATGGGTTTGGCTAGTTCAATATATGCCTGACCTATATCTGACATACTAGCTGTCCAGGATGCAGATGTTACTGCTACATATTTCTTGATTGCATTTCTATTTCTTTATTTACATATCTGGGATGTTTTCACATGACATTTTCACTTCGATTTGTACAGAACCCTGCATTTTTGACACACACTCACATTTCTGGGGATAAAATAACATGCTACACGTGTGCCAGATTTACTTATGCATGCCAGCCAGTAAATGACTGTTGTGGACTGTATATATGCTTCACAGCTACTAGCACTTCCATCACCCACTTTATATGGGACTGCACAACTCTGGGTTGCCAGCACTTTTTCAAACAGTACTATTTGTATAATGCAAGGGTACAACAATATTTCAAACTCTGTGACACAGACACACTCCGGGTTTTAGACCTTTATTAATGGCATTACACACTTTTCCACAAGCTCAGTCCTTTATTTGTTTTAACGCTGCATATGGCAGACATGTTCAAGACATATTATACCTTTTTTAATAGGTTAGAACACTCTTTTTTTGGGCTCACTCACTTATTTTATATGACAGTGCCTGCAGAGATAGTATTCCAGACATATGTTACCTTTCTTAATGGGTTACTACACTCTTTTTCTGCCTCTCTGATGTTTTTATCTGACAGTACATGCAGAGGACTTATTCAGGCAAATTTATGGCTGCATTATTGGACTACAACAGTTTCTTTCATGCTCTCTCCCATATTTTATATAACAATACATGCAGAATAATCACTAACCTGCCTGGTGGCGCAGCCTTAGCAGCCTATCAGCATAGGCTTGCTGATTCACAGCACGGTCACCTGCAGCTGTAAAGTAAATGAAGGGATATTGAGACATACCTATCCATTATACATACTCAATTATCAATTCTTACATACTGCATTCCATGGCTACATACTCAGTTGTGGGGCATTCTGCATCCCATGGGCCTCCTGTATCCATTGGTTCAGGCGGTCATGCTTCCGTCTCTTCATGTCTGCCTGGTGGTGACAGACCTGCTCACCAGTCCGAGGAACGCCTGTGGCACTGGTGAGGTCATGAGCTAACCAGTTCCAAGCCTCTGCCTTGTACTCCATCCCTTGGAAATGGCCCTGCAGGAGTCTTGACTCATGACGGTGGACAAGGAGCCAAACCATGCATTTCAACTCCTCGATGCCCCAACATTGCGCTCGGAAGCATGTTCCCTCTCCGACACCAGCCATTCTAACTGCAGATGTGAGCTACAATCAGTTATGGCATGTGTTCCCGCCTATGGGGCTTAAATATGCCGCATTTCCCACACTTTTTTGTGATTGGCCATTTTTTTAAATTCTCGGCTGACTGGAGACCTGCTTAGTAATGGTTAAACTACCATTAGTAAGTATATGTATGTTAACAGTGGTTGTTTCTCATAAGTTGTCATGGCTTAGTGGCTCTGTACTTTGCTTGTGATGCACAGAGTCCTGGGTTTGAACCTTGTCGTTCATTTTATTTTTATACTGTCCAGACAGGCTAGGGGATGTGGCTGTGTTTAAGCAACTTTGCTCTACGTTGCTCCTCAGTGCCCTACGGTGCCCTAGTTGGCATGGCACACACGTCCACGCAAACACATTGTGCTGCTTAAAGCGCTCTTCCGCTATGGGCACCTCTATTGCGCTGGGATAACTGTTATTAAACTATGGGCACCTCTATTGCGCTGGGTTAACCGTTATTAAACTATGGGCAACTCTGTTGCGCTGGGTGAAGTGCTGCTTAACTGCAGGCAATTATATATCAGGATCATTTAAAATATTTCTTTTGTTCACTGATACATTGGCCATTTCACTGTGCTTTAGTACCATTTACACATATTTGTCTGGTATTATTTCATATACTGATTTAAAAAGAAATACGAAGGGGAGTGGTGGGTCTCATACCGTGAATGCCTCTTCTTTGTGTGAACGCTCTACAATTACGCTATTGCATGTGATTTGCATAAACATTCTTTCTTATGCTCTTCCATGTCAGAATTGCTAACTCTAGCTAAGCAATGGGCACACCCGCGCACACATGCGCAAATACGGGCAACTATTTTGGGAATTAAAAAAAATAAATTTAATATTTTGCTTTTTATAACTGTGATGGGGGTTTACAATATCAGGGAGTGTGGTGTTGGGTGCAGGGGCATTTGAGCGGACTCGCTTTTGTGTATTTGCTTTTACTTTTCAAACACTTGCAAGGGCATGGACATTTAGACTGCTCGGCAGTCGGACATGCCCCCTGCTTTCTTACACGGTCCGTGTACGACTTACGGTTGGGTCAGCGCACCCTCATGCATATTCATGGCACACTGACATCATACCATTCAACTGCAGCCTCCGAGTAAGACTTATTAAGTCTTACATGGAGGATTCATGAATCCAGGGGATACACTTTCATCTGCCTTGTGTCTGCACTCTCAAAACATTTGTCTGTAAGCCTCAGGTGTTAACTTATAACAGTTCAATAAACATTGTTTCACTCTATCATAGTATCATAACAATCAGTATCAGATAATTTAGAAACAGCAGTTACAGCCTTACCATGGAGTAAGGGGTCAGGAACCATACCCAGAGTTCTTGGTCAACATTATACTGTTTCCATAATCTATCAAATATATGAATAAAACTATCAAAGTCACCCCCCCCCGCAAATTGTGGAAGAAATGTATTGACCTTTATTGCTTTTGGAGTCCAGTTATTCCCTTTCCTATTATTTCCATGACCCTGACGAAGGGTCAGCATTTCTCTCTCATGCTGATACTGCTTCTCCTTTTCTTCAGCCTCCAAATGTTGTGGTCTCTATTTTTCTTTGACCTCTAAATATTTGGACTCCACTTCAAGTCTCTTTAAGTCCAGACAGATTTTAAGTCCTCCGAGGAAAAGGTGAGCTGTCCTGTTTCTGAAGGTTGCACATCTCCATCAGCAGACACATTGTCCACCTGGCCACTGGTCCACACTGCAGCTGTCATTAAGGCTGAGATGTCAAGATCCCACTTAATTTTTCTTTCTCCCTTCTACCCATACATTTTTTCTTACCTTCTTTATAGTCCTCCTTATAGACCTTTACCCCTTAACCATTGTAGCCACGGTAGATCACAATGCAAAAATGATCTTTGCAAATATGTAATATCTTGTAACTCTAAACTCTTAACCTCTTGTTCAAATGTCTTTTATGTATATTGTAAGTCTTATAACTTATTACTCAAGTGGTTTTTGTAATCCTATATCACTTTGCAATATGTTTGAAACATGTTTGTACATTAATGTACTGGAGCTTTTCTCCTAGGGTCTCCACTGAAAATGGGTCCCTGGCTCAGCTGGACCAACCCGGTTAACAAATGTTAAATAAATAAATAAATCATTTCCTCTTTAGTCTGGTTAGCATACATCATTCCTTTGGCTTTGCACACCTTGCCAACTGGTTCTTTGTCAGCTTATCATAACCCCCTGTTGACATCTTTGCCTGCTTTCCCTGACTAAACAAAACTGACAAAAATGAATAAAACTGTTGTGAAAATGAAACTCTGAATGTTTACCTTGTGTCTGTTGAGAGTACACACACCTTCAGTGATAACTTCCCACAGGTTACTAAAGTTCAATTAATATCCCACTGCTCTGACACCAATATGTTACAGCCTCTCTTTACTCTGAGCCAGTAATCTAGGAGCCTCAGTTATCAGCACTGACACCAGTGAGAGATGGTCACTAAAAACAGGAATGCATTTATACGGTATTTTCAAATGCAGCTCTCTGCATCAAGCACAATTTCCTCCAAGAGCACACAGGGAACATGCTCCATACCTGGGACTAGACTCTCTGTCTCTCCAGATCCCAAACAAGACTTATTTTGGAGTTCTGTGTCCCAGTTCCAAGTAGCTGACACACCCACACCTGGGTGTTTGATTTTCACACACACACACACACACACACACACACACACACACACACACACACACACACACACACACACACACACACACACTCTCTCCTGGGAAAGGCTGGTACAGATTTACTAACTGTACCCCTTCTGCCCAGACTATAAGGTAATTTTGCTGCCACCAGTCAACCACTCTCCGGCTCTTACAATGGTATGCAGTTATACTGAGTAAAATCAATACTAACATAAATGGTAGAATGTGACCATAACTACCAGGCCTTTCGGAGTGGCCAAGGTGTTACTAAAATAACCACAAGTATGCTCAAGATATTAAAAGTATTCTCTAAAAGACCAGCCACAATGAAAGGTATAAAATATTTAATAATTCATAATAAAATAGAAAACATGAGAATACAAAATATCTAAGTACAGTAAACATCAGAGTTTCAATCACAGGAGAAATAAAACTAACACAGTTGGACAAATTCAAACATATGCAGAAAAACAATACTCAACAAATCTCACTGTATTTCCTGACTGTCTAAAGAATAACTGTTCCCTAGCTAACTTAATTAATACAGCAAGGCAAGATTAGATGCTGAGATGCTTACTTCCACAAGGCAAGGTGATGAGCTTTCAGATAACTGAACTGTGATAACTGTCATGGATTTTTATATCAGGTTCCAAAGAAAACAAAAGAAAACAAAACCAAACAAGCTGCTGTGAGAGTTCCATCCTCTCAGTGCTGGTTAAAGAATGACATCATATTTGATCACCTGACTCTGGTACAATACACATTCAGAGCTTTGCTAAGATCTGTTGCAGTATTTGAAAATTATAGAACAATTTCAAAAACTTCTACTCTTCCCTTCCAGAATTATTTGCTTAAACATATACATTTACTAAGTTATAATAACACTGTTGATAAATTGCAAGCATCAGTCAGTACAATAGCCAAATGACACAGAATTATTTACAAGTCAGTTTGATAGTCAAATTATACAAAATTATTTACAAGACTCCAGCTAACCATGCTGCCATATGCTACATGTGCACTGCCCTATTTTCCCTGGCACAGGTGGCAATAACTAACATCGTCATACCTACTTTAGCTGTTTAGGGTAGGGAGCCAGAGATTATCCTAGCAAGCAATGGGCATAAGGCAGAGCATGTACAGAGCAGAATGCCACACCATCGCAGTACACATGCATGGGTACACACACACACACACACACACACACACACACACACACACACACACACACACAAACACACAAAAAAACATATGCTCACTGCATAAGCATCTACAGGCAGATTTGAGTATCATCACTCCATCTATCAGCATGTCTTTGAGATTTAGGAAGAAACCATAGACTGCAGCAAAAAAACCATGTCCGCAAAAGAGAAATATATAGACTGTACATAGGAGGTACTGGTGCCAGAAACTCAAAAACAAACCACTGTGCCATAGACTGCAGCAAAAAACCCATGTCCACAAAAGAGAACTATATAGACTATACATAGGAGGTACTGTAGCCCGAAACTAGAAAACAAACCACTGTGCGGCAGCAAAACTAATTGCTGGACCACTGCAGAATTCATGTACATAAAAGACAACTCATTCCACTAAAAAATCTAAAGACAACACTATAACTTATTATGTTAAAAATATGAACAGACGGAAAGATACACAATATTCCTTCCATGATAAATATAAGTAGGCACAGATGGGGCTAAAGTAGCGATATCTTTAGTTTGTAAAAAAAAAAAAAAAAAATCACCATTAAAAGTAACATGATTTTCCATTATCATCTTTATGATTTTTACCAGCATAGTTATTTTGATCTTACCCTTTTCTTTAGTCTTTGCAATGACATAATAAGCATCTTTGTGTTTCAATGTATTTATTATAAGGAATACTAGTGTACAGATTGCTAATATCCATGGTCACTAAAATACTTCCATCATCATCATCATCACCATCATGATAATAACTAATTATTTTGAGTTAAAAGTTATATGACTTTAGCTTTAGATAAGACATATGCCAGTTGTCCATTTTGAGGAGAGTGAAATATTACATATGAGTCTAGTTTTGCTTCCCCCCACTGTTACTGCAGGCAGAAGCTTATAGGCTCTTAAGGAAGTTTTCATCAGTGTCAAAATTTACCTGCAGTGCTACTGAAATGTTCCCGTGTTTAACATTATTGACAGTTGGTAACACATAGAAAGTTAGTAAATTGCTGGTCTGCACTGGTAATGCCCTTTAAACAATGTTTTTCAGCCTACTCATTTTACTTATAGTGAGCTAGTCAGAAATATGCCAGAAGTGGAGAGAGAGAGTGAGAGAGAGAAAACATTCAGTTTGTCTAGATCAAAAAGCTACAGCATCAGTTCACAGCAATCAACACTAACTATGGTATTGGCATACCTCTTGACTCTTTGCTAATGAATTCTGGGCAAAACCAAGAACATTTGAAGGGGACATCAAAGGTCCCAAATCAGGGACAAGTTTTAAATATTACTCTAATTCACTTAAATAGTTAACAGAAGAAGATATTTTGTTTCAATACTCATTTTCTGAACAATAAGAAGTATGAAACTGTAATGTTTGGCATTGCTGACTAACTGTAATCCTCAATCATTAACCAGAAAATCAGCATTTTTGAGGGGCAGGGGAAAATATGAGACAAATTTAGGGATGATCTGCAAAATCAGGGATAGTTTTGAGTTACAGATGTTGATACAATTAGAAAAGAGTGGAACTCATCATTGTGTAAAGCCACCTGCTAATGTTTCACCTGTTAGAACTTCTCACATCTACTGCAGGTGTAGCTACATTTCTGCATTATGCCATCAATGTGGATACTGCACATCAGAAGGCTATGAAGGAAAATGTCTCATAGTAGTTTATTTGCAGAAGCACATCTTTGTCTCTCACTTTCCGCTGTTGTATAATACAGCAGTGAGATGCCCCATATCCATACATTAAACTGGTATTTGGATTCTCCTTCCTATCCAAACTCTGCAGCACATAAGCCGTTTCTGTCTTCACTTTGAATGGTACTTGCAGCCTCATGTGAGCCAGTTCTGGACAACTTGTCTGAAGTGCTGCAGAGAGGTTCTGGTTCTAGCTGACCTTGAAAGTAAATACAATATCATTGAAACATAAGCCCAGGAAGTAAACAAAAGTTAGACAACACATTTTGTTTAATTTGAAGTTATACTGTCTCACATTTTGTCTGTAGACTGGCTGCAAGCTAATAAAAATAAAATGAAAATAATTTAGTTCTTCTGAATGTGCTATATTTCAAAAGCTAAGAAACAGAACACGTCCACCCACAAGGTAATAAAGATTGAAGTGGGAGAGACGGAGTACAGACAATTCATTTTCAAGTGGTACACAGCGATCAGTTCACATCCTTAAATAAAATTATTGGTATAGTTTTTGCTAATATACAACACTATGAAAACAATATTGTAATGTATTTTCATACAGCAGTATGAAAACAATATTATAATTTATTTTATCACTTCTAACAGCTTATCATGTTTATGATGCTGACTTTCACCATCACACTTGTCCTTATGTTACCTATGGCTATACTGATTTGAGATTTTGAAACTCTGCCTAAAATTCTTTCTGATTGTTCGTATTTGTTATTCATAATTATTAGAAAAATGTTTCTGCAAAAATAGAAATTGACTACTTGTATTCTTATTTCTAAGAAATGCAATAAATATGGCAGGAAAAGCTAGGATTTTCATGTGCTTTTAGCTTCATTGTCAAAACATGTGAAATTACTACTGGGAAGTTAACCAGTAAAATACATGGAGGAGCAGAAATTTGGGAAGTTGCATATTGCCTGACAATTTTATCTACTCTAGCTTTCTTAGAATAACTTTGTAGGCTATAAATGTCTATGACCTTATTTATACACCTATACATGGTATCTGATTAATTTGAACATTTAGATGGTGTAACAGGTTTGAGAATGCTAGGAAGTGAAATTTCTGTCATGGAGTGGATATGGATGAAAAGCTAAAGAGCTGCCATCATTTCAGAGATAATATAAAACTTTAACAGAATCTGAGCTTTATATATCAGGAAAGCCATCAGGGCAGTTCTGTTATTTTGCTATTTTTTGGCTAAAATTATGCTTTGCAAAGAAACACCAAAGCAAGCTGTTATATTGCTAGAACATCAAAGATTGCAAATTATTTGTATGTTTACAGTAATATCAAAGTAATAGATATAACTTTATTCTAATCAGAAAATTATGTATCTGAGTCTTGGCTAACTAGCAAATATTAGTTTAACACATGAAGAATTAATTAGGCATATTTGTACTACAGGGAAATATATGAGCAGTTAAACAGTGAGATTTTCTTTCAAAAAGTTAATCGGATGTGAAATTACATATTTGCTGTGTCAATTTGGCAATTTACATAATTAACTGTGTTTAATAAAGAAATTCACAATTAAAAAGTATAAGCAACTGTGTGAAAGCCTCCATTCTTTCAAAGGTTCGAAATGTATTACCAATTCATGCTACATTTCTAGATGAATTGAAGTCTTACCACTCATAATTAGTATATTATGATCATGACTAGATTTTATTCATCATTTTCAGAAATTGTGTAAAATGTGTGAACATATTTGTCAGTTTCCCTAAGAAAAAAATGATTCTTCCAAAATTATAAGACAGTACAAAGAATTACATTTTTAATACAGATTTGCATCAAAGTTTTTTATGTAGGGTTTCCAAATCTTTTTGAGGGGGTGTCACAAGAAACATTTTTATTTATTAGTTTAGTAACATGAAGAGAAAGTTGATGGAGAATGATTATTAACACAATGAACAAAGAGAACTAAGCTGAAGGAAATAAAGATAAATGTTTGATTAGAGACATCTGACCACAAATTAGTAACAAGGCAATGAGTATGTTGCCAAGAGAACTGGCATGCATATCACTCAAATGGTCAAGACATAGATTACACCGTCTAACATGTCATTTAAGCATGAGTAGGCTGGCATACATATCACTCAAATGGGTTATTAACACATTAGGTCTAGCTACATGTAAATTTAAACATGAGGAGGCTGACATGCATATCACTCAAATGGTTTAGCCACACATTAGGTCTAGTTACATGTGCATTTAAACATGAGGAGGCTGGCATGCATATCACTTAAATCGTTTAGCCACATATTAGGTCCAACTGCATGTAAATTAAATTTCTACTATCATTAAGAAATCCTTAGGAAGTAGAAAGTCTACCTGCAAAATTTAACATAATGTATCAGAAACAGTGAATGTGGCATGATTGATAATTTTTTATACCTCTACACTGAAAGCATGCAGGAAATTCAGAACACTTTCAGTGATCGTAGTTTTATTTTTCCATGACTTAAAAATGGATTATTCATGAAAATAGATTTGGTGATTTTCTTCTATTGAAATTAAAGGCATCAGTGGTAGGAATAACTCTAATGAATTAAAAAAAAAAAAAAAAAAAAACAATTTTGTTATAATTTTACCAACAGAAAAAAACAGCTATTTTGAATGGTCAGTATGCTCTTAGTGTATTACTTTACCAGGTAGTTTTCACAAAATGCACATTATGTGTATGGAATTCAAAACACATCTTAAAAGAATAGCACTACAGCCGACATTATTCAGACATAATCTTGATATGTACAGTGCTGTATTTATTGTAACATGCTTATATGATATCTTGAAAAAAACAGAGTTTTTTTTAATTGTTTCTGAAATATAACAAATCAGACTTTGTTTTTTTTTTTTTTTTTTTTTTTTTACAAAATTATATATATATTACATAATTGTTAATGATCATGAGCCAAGAAAAATGGGAAAATGCTGACAAGGATGTTGGAGATTTTGCTTTAATGAATAACAGTGAATGGATCATTTTCACATTATTCACATGTCAAGGATATGATTCTTAGTGCTCAATAACCAAAAGTATGAACATATGATTGGCTAGTAATAAATTATACGCTTGACAACAAGGGACTAATCATGGGGCTACCTAAAGAGAACTATATGTGATTACTGCTGCTAACAAGTAACTATATATAGGAAAGAGGAAATAACCCAAGTTCTACATTGGTAAAACACAGCAATTTAATTTGAGTTTATCAAAAATAAGATATTTATCAAAAAGACCATTCAACAGATTATTTCAAGTTTTAAAATGTTGCTTTTGTTTATGAGATTTACCCTAAGGATAAACAGAATTATCATGTATAGTCAAGTCAACTGAGTCTAAAACAAAGGTTGCGCAAACAATAATTTGCTCTTTACCTGATGGGATAAATCAGATTTTTTTTTCTTACAGATTGCATACCTCAACATTATTACTATTTTGATACAGGCCTGAGTAATATAATTTGGTCTTTGACAATGTATGTCTGAATGATAACATTTTGGTGGCAAGAATATTTTATAGAAGCTTTGTTATTTAACAAATGCACTTTGATATGTGTAAGAAACATGATTTGGTATTACCAATATTTGAAATAACATTTTAATATTTGACATTTTGCCTTTGAGAAACAGTAGTTGACAGAATTATTTAAATTCAATATTTTTTGTATTTTGCTTATGTCTTATCTAATATAGCAAAAGAAGAAAAAGGCAGCATTGAACAACAGTTACCCCTTGTTTAAAGATGTAAGTTATTTTGACAATTAGATATTTAGATGGAGTGTTTATTTTGTTTAATCTGTTTTCTAGGGGGTAGTACACTGATCACAATAGACCATTTGCACGTTGGTCGTGAACATATTATGTCCATGTGTATTTTTAATATGCACTTTTGTAACTGCAATTACAAGTCAGGTTGACACAGGATGACAATAACACCAGGTATTTTTCAGTTTTAAATGATTGTATGATACAAATCCTGATGTATAGATAAAGGTAGGAAGAAGTAGCTCATACTAACATTGATCAATTACTGTTTTTCTAATTGCTGTAGTACATCCAGTCTGCATGGAAAGGAAAATTCTGTCTAGCTAATATCAGATGATTTCACATATCTAGTTATTGAAAGAGCACATGACAAGGACTCTTTAGACACTCCTTTTTGATAAAGAGTAATAACAATATTTACGAATAATGTTGATATGTCAAAGTAGGTTGTCTTTCAATATTTGCTTGTAAACAATGTTCACAATCCATGTGAAAATGTTGCATAATATATGTGTATAAATAAAGTTGCTGGTGTACTCAAGAATCTTCGGATGATACTGATTAGACAACAATGGCTGATAAGACAACAAGGCTTTCAAAAAGTGATCATAGCAACATATCATGCTGTTTTCACTTTTATGCCTGGTTCTTTATGTTCTGTACTTCCGTGCTGCTATAGGAGAATAGGATTTACATGACAAGATATCTAATAGAATTGTTTATATATAAGGCATGTTATGGTAGCATTATTGATGACCTCTTCAACAAGTTTCAATGGAACTTTAAGAGGACCATTAAATATTATTCCCTGTTTACTGGGGAAACTACATATTATCTTTAACATGTCAGACATCCTGGAGGAGCTGTTTAGGAAGGTTTCGCCTAATATTTAAGACAGAAATTAACAGTGCTTGCTCAACAATTACACGTGGTTGTCAGTGATGATACGTGGATGTATCTGTGTCATAGAACATCTTTTTTTTAGCTTATTAAAAAGTTCTTCTCATGTTGCTAAAGGGTAAAACAAGTGTTTATATGTACTGTCAATAAAATATTTATGTTGTTTTAAGCAATTAAAGATGAGTTCAGTAATAATAGATCTGTTTATAACTTGTATATACATAAATACCTTATTATGAGACCTAGTTCTTGTCTGCTGCCATATTTAGTTCACCATTCACCAAAAAAAGGAATAGGATGATCCTTTCCAATGGTTACTTTATTTTTTTTTAGTGCTGTGTATTTTAAGTGATGATCTAATACAGGTATCATAATTGGATTCTGTAACTGTTTTTAAAAACACCAACATTAATGTTTTACTTCATTTCAGAATGCATCCATGTTATTTACAACACAATGTTGTTAACTGTCACTGTATGAGATTACAAAATCTCACCTCCTGCAATTATGTTGTGTGTGAGATATTTTGTAGATTTATTAATAGCTGTTACCTGAATGAATGAATAAGTTGGAACAGAAATTCAACAATTAGTGCAAAGAAGGGAGACAGTAAAGAGTGCTCTTGTAACAAAAGGGGTAATACAAAAGTTGATCGGAACATGACTGTGTCCTAAGTTTCCATCTTAGAGAACCAAGTCAGTAAAAGTGTTATGCATTGCCATCAGCATATAGTTTTTGTAAATCAGGATATTGCTGATAGAGTGTTCCAGTGACCTTTATTTAATAATAAACGAGAAGGAAAGGAATTTGAAACAGTTTTTAAACAGAGTACAAAATGACAACTGTCAGGAAAGATGTTGAGGATATTTTAAATATCGCCTTTGTAATGTTTAGGTTAGTGTCGGATAGCCACACATTTTATTCTAATTTCACTAAGACAAAGGCACCTGTAACTTTTACATTTAATTCACATAATATAGTATGTAATTTATTTTCTACAGGAAAGACATCTAATGAACTAAGAATCATAATTTATTAGCATTACTATGCTAAGCACAATAATGCTGTTAATGATCTTTGTAGACATGGTATTTTTTATATTACAGATCATGTAACATGATATCAGACGAGGTGGCAGGGATGACATTTTGGAACTTCAAGAATATAAATAGCAGATAATGTAGAATGCATGTGTTTTCTCAAGCTTGATCATTGTATTCAATTTTAAATGTGTTCTTAAAAAGGTTATTGAGGAGGAAGCAGAAAATATTGCAACATAATTTTGGCTGGTGTATTCCTTTTACTCTGTCTTAACATTTTGATATAATATGTCATGTGATCAGTTATGAGGTATTCAATTAACATTACATGCATGGTCAAACGTCTTGCACAGAAGAAAAAAAAAACACTAACTTATTTCTAGTTTTTCTGAATAAAACTTGTGTTTCAGCATGTTAGAGCCTGCTTCTTTTATTTACCATTATTACAGTCAGAGTTTAGTGTTATTTATTTGCTAAGGGTGTGTTTGTGTTGGAGTGAGTGCACATTTATGTTTTAGTTTCCTTTTACTTGGGAGTTTGCAGGTTGTGATGTATGGGCTAATTTTATTTAGGCATTTTGTTTTATATTTTTAATTGGCTTCTACAGGTTTATGTCTAAGACTGAATGTAGAGTTGATTCTTAGGAAGAGTTGTGTTGTGTTCTTGATTTCCGAATCAATATGGGATATATTTTGTATCTGATACTGAGTGCTTATATTCTGCACATATTTTTCTGTCAGACTGCACGGTAGCTTCAGATAGAATGGAGGTCATGCAGCAGTTTAATGACATTTTTATACATTTTGTGAAGTTGTTTATTAATTTTGAAATTTTCTGCTAAATTAGGCTCGAGCATCTGTATATGCACTTGAGGAGTAGGTATGTAGAGAGATTTTCTTAACTATTTTACAGGCTCATAGGAGATTGCAAGGATAAATAACCCCCAGGGGAGGCTTTCTAAGCCTAGTCATGCTGCCCAAATATATATGACAAGTTATGCTACCCTGAGGTTATTCTAAGGGGTATGTGTAGGCTTGGGCATGGGTGGTCAATCATGCTTCTATTTTGCAGTTTTTCTTGGGTAGACTTGTTCTACATTTGTGTGGGTAGAATTTGGTTCTTATGTTTTTTATGCCAGTTCTGTCTTTTATTGCTTTTGCAGCTAGAATTGCTTCTCATGTATTTTTTTCCTGCCTGTTCTTTCTGTTATGTATTTTTCTTAATTTTTAATGGTGACCAGATTACTTCTTTTGGACTACATAGGTTCATAGGTTCATAGGTTTATACTAGGCTATCTGCCCTAAGGCATTTATAAGCCTAGCCCAAATTTTTGTGGCTTATGCCACCCCTTATATGAAAAAATACTGTGCCCATTAGTTTGTTGTGCCTCTGTCCAGCAGTGACACAGAGATGATTCCCGGGGTAAACCTACGATCTCCCATCCACAGGTCTAGATTTCTCTTGAACAGAGTCAGTGAGGTGCTCTGCCTCACATGGACCGGGATTTTATTCCACAGCATAGGGAGTCTCTGAGTGATAAATCTATCCCTCCAGCATGTCCTATTTATATCCGTGCTAAGGTTTAAGTCACTTGCTTTAGTGGTTTTGGTGGATTTGGATTTTTTGAGGTGGAGCATGTCCATTAATTCCGGGTTGGACATGGCCTTGTATGTCAGGCACATGTCACCTCTGAGCAGGCGGTATGCGACTGAATAGAGCTGGAGTTTCTTCAATCTGGCAGCATATGACAGATTTTGGAGTCCCTTTATCCTTTTGGTGAGGAACTTTTGGGGTCTCTCCAATTGCTGCAGATGTCGGGTAAGATACATCCCGAATGGGGCATTGTACTCGATCATTGGTCTGATAAGTGAAGAGTACAGGGGAACAATGACCTCACTAGATCTGGATGTGAATCCCTTCATGATCAGGTGGGCAATGTAGAAGGTCTTTCTAACCATTTTAGCAATGTGAGTGTCAAAAGAAAGGCCACTGTCAACCTGGGTCCCCAGGTCCCTGATAACCTCTTCTGTGTTTAGTGGATTGCCACCTATATGGTAGCTTGGGGTTACCTTGTTTTTCCCGAAGGGTATGACTATACATTTTTTGGCGTTTAACTTCAGGCCATGGCTCTGGCACCAGCTATCTGTTTCCGTGAGTCCCTTCTGAAGGATATCCGTGTCCGATGCACTTTCCACTATGGCGCCCAGTTTGCAGTCGTCTGCAAACTTTGTCAGCCAAAGTCCTCCCATGTTGGCTTGTACTTCTGAGAAGTAGATGCCAAACAATAGGGGGCCAAGTACCGAGCCCTGTGGGACACCACTTGTGACCGGCTTGGAGTCTGACATAGCGCCAGCAACTCTAACCCTGTGGGTTCTGTCCTTAAGCCAGTTTGCAACCCATCTTGTGACATATGGGTTTACATTTAAGCTGGTAAGTTTTTCTACAATACCCGAGTGGGGTATTGTGTCGAAAGCCTTTGCAAGGTCAAGGTAGGCTGTATGGACTGCCTTTCCTCATCAATGGCCTTGGTGACTGTTTCAAGAAGTCGACCAAGTTCAAAAGGCATGATCTTCCCTTGACAAAGCCAAACTGGGTCGGGTCCAATGTCTGCAAGTCCCCTATATCTTTGTTTATGAGCTCCATTATGATCCTCTCCATAGCTTTGCAGAATAGACTTGTTAAGCTTATGGGGCGGTAATTACCAGGGTCCATAGAGGCGCCCCGTTTGTGGAATGGGACCACAGTTGTCATCGCCACTCCTTGGGCACGTATCCTGTGGTAAGGCTGAGATTAAACAGCTGCCTTATGTGCGGGTTTAATTCCTCATTTAGCTCGTGTAGCACACAGCCGGGGACACCATCCGGTCCCATTGATGCTGTGTTTTTAGCTTTAGAGAGAGCAGCTTTCACCTGCGCATTTGAGATGTCCTGGAGGCTACACTCGGCTGGGATAGTTATCTCTCCTTTAGGGGAGGGGGGTGAAGTTTGCACTGAACCTGTCTGCCAGTATGTTGGCAATGTCTGTGGGTTCAGTGATTTTTGTATCATTTTGGACTGATTCTGAGCATATCTGGGAGTTTCCACCCAGGTTCCTAACATAGCTGAAAAAGGCCTTATGATTGTCCTTTGAATCCATGGCAATTTTTCTCTCAAAATTGGCCTTAGTTGATTTTATGAGTGCTCGTATTTTTTACTAATAATGATCAGGGGTGACTTCCCTTTTATGGATTTTGTTCTATCATGTAATAGCTTTCTCCTCTTATTGTAAAGTTTGTTAATGGCTGGGGTCCACCAGACTGGACGTTTGCCCTTTGTGGAAAGAGTCTTGGTTTTATTTGGGATTGCCTGATCCATGCAGTCCTGGAGGTGTTCATAGAAGGCATTTGTAAGGGCTTCCGCAGCTTGGGTTGTGGTTTCCACTGGCTCAGGGGCCTTGAAGGATACCACACCAGTCTTGAGTAGTGTGAAGTTTGCTTTAGAGAAGTTCTTCACTATGGTCTTTTGTTTGGGGTGGGGAGATGTGGATTTCCAGTGAGATTAGTTTATGATCAGATCTCACCAATGAGGGATATACTTCCGGTGTGGAACATTTTGTCCCCATGTTTGTGACAATGAGATCTAGTATATTTTCTCCTCTCGTGGGAACAGTGACTAGCTGTTCCATGGCATTTGTATTTATGAACTCCAGGAACTGTTGGGCTAGAAAGTTAGAGCTTGAGTAATGTTCCCAGTCTATATTCGGGTAGTTGAAGTCACCCAATATGATGGTGTTTGGAGATACATTTATACCCTCCAGTGTCTTCAGGAAGGCTGTGTGGGGTTCCTGAGTTTGAGAGGGTGGCCTGTAGCATGCTACAATTTGTAGAGCAGTTTTGCCTATGGTTAGTTGCACCTGGATGGTTTCCGAAGCTTCGTGTGTTGCCACCAACCTGGAGGTGTGGGTATCCTTTATGAATATGGATACACCCCCTCCTTTCGTGGTGTGGTCCGGGTTTTGGGGCCGGAACGCATGATATGAGGTAAAACCTAATAGTGCCGGGGTGCTCTTAGGAGCCTTGAACCAGGTTTCAGTTACAGCACAGACATCGATGTTCTCCATACTGAGAAGGGCCTCGAGTGCGTGCATTTTGAGATTTAGACTTCTGGCATTGAGCAGCATTACCCTCAGTTTCTTCCCATTTTTGTTTTCTAGGGTGGTAGGTTTAGAATTTGAGCCTTGCCTAAAAAGGCACTATGGGGTGGCAAGAGCCTCAGCCAATATCCGGAATCCCAGGGTGACAGGTGCAAGCCGTCCCTTGCGAAGCAGCGTGGCTTGTCAAGCATGTCATCCCAGGCAGACAGACACTGGATCCCCTTTGAATGACACCAGACATTAAGCCAATTGTTAAAGCTGATCATCTTGTCTCTATATTGTGGCATCATTCTTGGTGAAGGAAGGATACTGCTCAGGGTTAGGGTCATACCTGCCTGGGCTACATAATCAGAGAGCTCCTCTATGTCTCTTTTCATGTAGTCCAGGGAGGTACGTCTCAGGTCGTTCACACCAGCATGGACAATGACTGTGTCATATTTGTACTTGCCGTGGAGTGACCCGAGTGCTTGTGTTATGTGGCGGATTCTAGCGCCCGATAGGCAGCTTACTGTGACCCTCTCCTTGTTCAGCCTAGTGAGTGGGACGTCAGTGTGTCTGACTATGGAGTCACCTATGACAAGTATGTTTGGTGTTGTATTTGGCCTTAAGGGCTGTGACTGCTTTGCACACTGCTTTTGTGGTTTATGTGTTGCTTGTGGGGTGTCTACATTTCTTTAAACTGTCTGGAATGGGGGCTCAGGGTCTATTTATGCTACTAGTTTTGTTTTAATAAAGGAATTCTTTAGTTTTTAGTGCATGATGTATATTTTGTCCCATTAATTACTGCTGTGTATTTCAGATGAACATTAAAGATTTATTAGCATATGTCTTTCTGGCTTTAGTGTTGATGGAGCTTGTTGTAATTTATTTTATTTTTGTTTACTTTTTATTTTAATTGTTTTTCTAGTTTTAGTACTGTTGGAATGATTTTTCTGGGAATCCAGAAAGATCCCTGCCAGTAAGAGCTATGACCAAAATGGCCTTTTTCCAACAGGCAGAGAACTGCAAATCAGAGACGTGTCAGCTGCAATAAGGTAGGCCCTCATTATTGGTTAACTTGAATGCCTCTGAATTGCTCTCAACTATTGTGAGTGCAAATCAGTGCTTTCATTTGGTAGTTTCTATTGGTGGCTCATGCATTGTGTTAGCACAGACCCCTCTCATTAAATCTGCCATGCATACACATGCACACACACTCATAGCCAGACAGACACACACACACAGACAGACGCATGCATACACACACACACCCACACACACACACACACACACACACACACACACACACACACACACACACACACACACACACACACACACACACACACACACACACACACACACACACTCACACAGTCACACACTCACACACTCACTCACACACACACACACACACACACACACACACACACACACACACACACACACACACACACACACACACACAGTCACACACTCACACACTCACTCACAGACAGACACACACACACACACACACACACACACACACACACACACACACACACACACACACACTCACACACTCACACACTCACACAGTCACACACTCACACACTCACTCACAGACAGACACACACACACACACACACACATATACACACACACTCACACACTCACAGACAGACACGCAGACACGCACACACATGCACACACACACCTCTTACCTGTCTCTGATCTGACAGAATGACCCAGATGGCTCTTCTTATTTTTGACCCTGTCCTTGTAAATCATGGATCCTTACAGTCAGTCAATAATGCCAGACATAGAATTTCATTTTTCTTAATGATGGTAAAGTACACCATGATGCTACAGCTGTAGCTCTACCAATGTATTCAGTGAGTCCAATTACAAATCTTCCTAGTGTCATCTAGTGTTCCTCCTAGCTTTGTCCTGAAGCACCTATATGAACACACCCCCATTGCTGTCAAGTGTCTCTGATTTTGTAGACCACTTCTGCTGTTGCCTCTTACACATGCCCTGTCTGTCATGAACACTTGCAATCATAGTTTCATACTTTCATACTTCTTAAAGTACCATCTTACACTAACTTCTTAGTTAACGTAGATGGTTAATGTGCCTGTTTTTTGAAGCTTCCCCACTTTTACTTTAAAGTGTATTTATTTATTTATTTATTTATATTTTTAAAGACTTATGCAATATGCAAAGACTATCCTTGGTATTTAGTTCTGGTGCAGAGAATCAACTGACTGCTGAAAAAGTTGTGTGTGAGTGCTGAGGTTACATGGTTTAACTTTTTCTAAGTACCTTTAATGCATAATTATAGAGTATCCTTGGTGTCTATTGATACCCTACTCCACATTTTCATGTAAATGTTGTTCTTTAATCTTTTTACATTCCTTTAAAGCACAATATAAAGAGAACCAATTGTGTGCAGTGTACCACTCCCTACCCTATATCTTTCATGCTGCAAAGTGTTGTCCTGTTATCTCTTTATGTTCCTTTAATGCATGACAAAAAGAGTATCCATGATACCTAGTGTTCCCCAACTCCAGTATCACAGGATTTACTTGTTAGTTTAGGGTAGTGTGGAGGTGTGATAGTTCCCCTAACCAACATATATTCATGCATTCAAACACACACACACACACACACACACACACACACACACACACACACACACACACACACACACACACACACACACACACACACACACACACACACACACACACACACACACACACACACACACACACACACACACACACACACACACACACACACACACACACACACACACACACACACACACACACACACACACACACACACACACACACAAAACCCTCCACTCAGTCACAGGTATAATCCACTGATGTATTAACACACACATGCACATATCAGCACACACATAGCCAGTTATACCACTTATACAGTCTGAAACTGTGGAGAGAAATTACAGTTTCTGCAGTAAGTATGTCTGCGGGGAAAGTTAGGTTTCCCAAAGTATGTCTTGAAGTCAAAGAAACTATCAGGATCTTGGAAACAAGAAGTGAAAGAATTTGTGCTCAGGAATAAGAAGATAGTCTTAGAGATGCCTAATCTAGCACAATACAGAAACTGTGCCTGGAGAGAAAGTACACTTAAAAAACATACCAAATACCAGAGCGCCTGTGTCAAGCAGTGGGGGACAATGCATAGAAAATGCTGGCACCTCAGGTGCTAGAAGAATCTCAGAGATAATACTCTCATTGTACTGGTCCAAAGATCAATGGGTCTGTAAGGTTTTTCCATCGCCTTAGAAAGCTAAATAACACATCTAATTTTGATTCACATTACATACCATCACAGGATGAATTGACTGGAAATTTGGGGGAGGTTAAGTTTCTTTCCTCTTAAATCCCATCAGCTGAGGAATCTTAGTGAAAAAAATGTCATTTTCCACATCAGACAAACACATCCATTATAGAGTCCTGCCTTTCGGTCTCCATGGAGCACCTACAACATTCCAGGGGTTGATGCACAAAATTCTTAAATCCCACACAGGATATGCCACTGGTTTACTATCATAAGTATGAAATGTACTTGGCTGAAATGTGATAATATTGACTTAGAAAACTGAAAATGGAGTGTACCAATGTGCAAAATGTCAAATCCGCATATTAATATGTGAATTTGACCTTACTTGACATTAATAGAATTCAGTCCTACACTGCACCAGATGTAATGTGAGGATTTTGTAGGGGGGCAAGCCCCCCTGCACCCTCCATGGGTTGCTGCACCCCCACACCCCCTGCAAAATATATATTCCAACTCCGAGATCGCACTACGGTGAGGAAAAGGGTACATATCCTGATCCCCACTATACCACGATCTCTAGTTCAATGACTGACCTCATCTTTGTGAATGCACTGAGCATTCGCTAAAATGGAACTCGCACAAGGGTAGGGTCAGCACCACAGGTTACAACCTGTGGTTGCTGAAACTTCCCTCTGCAAATTAAATGTAAACCTGTGCCACTATCTAGCTGGATGATGTAGTATTCATTGAAGATTAGGAAAGGCAAGTACTCAAAGGTCAAGCTATTAAAAATATCTGCTTTAAACCTGTTGGGCATATACCCAAGCTAGAGCAAGTGAGGCATGGCTAAAACCCATACTTTGAGCTGAGTAATAGATGGGGGTAAACCTGTTGGGCATATACCCAAGCTAGAGCAAGTGAGGCATGGCTAAAACCCATACTTTGAGCTGAGTAATAGATGGGGGTAAACCTGTTGGGCATATACCCAAGCTAGAGCAAGTGAGGCACGGCTAAAACCCATACTTTGAGCTGAGTAATAGATGGGGGTAAACCTGTTGGGCATATACCCAAGCTAGAGCAAGTGAGGCATGGCTAAAACCCATACTTTGAGCTGAGTAATAGATGGGGGTAAACCTGTTGGGCATATACCCAAGCTAGAGCAAGTGAGGCATGGCTAAAACCCATACTTTGAGCTGAGTAATAGATGGGGGTATACTTCTTCACCTCTTACTGCAATAAATCTGGAGAAAGCTAAATGTAATGGGGGATAATGGCCCAGAATCAGGCAATGCTTTTAAATATTGTTTTCATAAACTTTGAAAATGCTATAATAGCAAGTTTTGTATTAGCATGCATTTCCTGAAGGATATAACATTTAAAACTCAAATATTCGTCATTATTTGGTGACCTTAAATCTCAATGATGTGCCAGAAAACCATAAATTTCATGAGGAACAGATCAAATGTATGAAGCAAAGTTCTGGACATTCTGCAACATTGTATACAGTTGAGAGATATGGGCCAAGATATAGAGAAACTACAGGCCAGGAAAAGATAAAGTTGTGAAAAAATGGACCATGATAACACATAAAAGCAAATTAAGTTTTTTATTTTGGCATGGCTAACTACTATCAAAAGTTTGTACCTAATTTTGTCATAATTGATTCCCTCTCAAAATCACCTGACTAAAAAAACTGCTTCCCCGAAGGTGAAGTGGACAAGTGAAATGGAATAAAGCTTTAGGCAACTAAAACTATGCTGTCTTCAGAGACCATTTTAATAGCACCAGACTTTTCAAAATAATGTTTGGTATACACAGATGCCATGACCCTGACCCTAAATGAAATGAAGAGGGTAATGAAAAGGTTAGTGATACCAAGAAACACTACTCTGCTATAGAAACAGAATGATCCACCATTAAAATAGCTCTGAGCACCCTTAAATGCTACCTACCATGGTGGGAATCTGTGTTTAGACCACATCATGCCCCTTTCAATAGTTGCACATACGAAGTGTAGCAGGGTCCAACAGCACCCTGTGCCTGTACCTCAAACCAGTCCGCAACCCCCACAGAGAAAAAAAAAACACTGTACTTTAATATGCACATGGTTACTTTGTAGTCATAGGCTTTTTACACTGAGATCCATGGCCCCCAGCAAAAAAAAAAAAAAAAAAAAAAACAAATTCACACGTACACACTTTAATAAGCTGATATCTATCCCATTGGCTTATTACAGTGATATCTATGACCCACAGCTTTTCCTATATTTCCTACTTTTCCTCCTACTGGAACACCAACCAAGTGATCAGATGCACAGCATAATCCCCTCCCTCCTGCCCCAGCCATTCAGATCTCATTTCTGTGCCTGGCCCATGACCCTCCTGCCTCAGATTAAAAAAAAAAAAAAAATATATATATATATATATATATATATATATATATATATATATATATATATATATATATATCACTTCTTTTAAACTGTAGCAAACTGCTTTCTATAAATACAGCAAACAGTTTCTACATTTTATTCCCTGCCTGCACAGAATGCTACAGCACTCATGTATTAGCTAAGCTAAAAAAGTTCTTAATTTAAACTGTAGCAAACTGCTTGCTACAATTAATCAGTTGCTATAGATTATACTCTGCCTGCGTGGAGCACTATAGTGCTCATGCTTTAGAAAAAAAACACGTTTATTAAATTGTAGCAAGCTGCTTGCTACAAATGCAGAGCTTAAATCTGATCACAAATGTAATACTGGCTTCTAGAAGCCGGTATTCCACTAAAGAATGATTTAGATAATGGATGGCTGATTGCGCCCACCTAACCCTTTGTGCCTGCAGCCATTGCCCCTGTCACGATACCTTTGCAATTGCTTTTGATTGTCTTGACAAAAGTAGTGTGAGTGTTTCTTTTTTTGTGTGTGTACTAGACAGCATCAAAGCTCACATGTGATGTGGGTGATTCAGAAAATGGTGCAATGGATTAAATTATGCCTGAAAATAGGGACATGTCTCCATAAATAGGGGACATCCTAAAACAGGAGTGAAAATAGGAATGTTCCACCAAAATAGGGACAGTTGAGAGGTCTGTTTTAATTAAAGGGGATAGTTTAAGAGTTTTGTTTTTGGTTTGGTGTGCTTGAAGATGTGTTTGTGAATTAGGGTTAGAATTAGGGTTATTAAAGGGGATACTTTTAGAGTTGTATTTGTGGGCTAGTAAGTGTGTGTATGTGTGAATGTCCTGTATCTGATTGTCTTGATTAATGGTACTGTTAAAGAAACATAATTTGCAGGGTTGGGGTTGTGACGGACAGGTTTAGGGTTAGGGTTAGCACACATCAGTAAGGTGGTACAGGGGGTGAAATCTCTAAATCTCTGTGGCATTTTTAAGGTGACATGCACAGTGGTCCAGCTGTTTGTATAGCTTTATTACAGTGTCTGTTCTCTGGCTCACTTGTCAGATGGGTGCTTTCTGAGTTGGGTCTGCATTCCCTTTTTGTTCACAAGGCATCTCAATGAGGAATATAGCTTTTTTTCTCAGATCCCAAAGACAAATGGCAGTTAGATTACTGAGGTTTCAGCTTGTACTAAGGTATGTCACACCTCAGGCTGCAGTGGTCTAATGGAGTAGGTATTGGCTTCCTAAGCCAGGAACTGTGAGTTCAAGTCCCATCTGGGAGTGATATGATCTTGATACAAGTTAGCCTACTATACACCTATGTGTGCAGTGTACTTCTGAGGCTGTCTGATTGTCATGCAATGGACTGGCATGACATTAAAGACTGAATTCCTGCCTTGCACTCCTTGCTTATAGGAATAGTTTCTAGGTTCCCATGCCCCTGTACTACATTAAGCAGGTAATAAAAATGAAGGAGTAAATAAATAATGACTTTCATTACTCCCTTTCTTCCCAAGTGAGAACTGGCGTTAGAATAAAAGAGAACTTTGTGGAATATTTTTTTCTCTGAATTATACTACAGCTCCTTACCAAGTATCCCACATCCATTGCAGGGTCTGACAGCCACCTCCTTTACCCCCTGGACTATCTCAGGTGGGGCTGGGGACAATGTGGAATGTAAGAGCATCCTGGGGGTATGGCCACTCATATCTGTTGAGGGGGATTTCTTATTTTAAGAACTATCCTGTTCATTTCCCCCATCCCTTGGCTCCATATGGTACAACTGAGGGGTGGGTGGGTGTGCAATGAGGTTGTGCAGTGTATCACCCCTTCTCCACAGCAGCTTAGCCTTGCTCCCACTCTATACCCCCTTTGGTGTAAGCCTCCTGGTGTGACACCCCAGCTGCCACCAGGGAACATAACAAGAGACACCTACAGAACGACCTACCCACCAGGGATGGTAGCACCCATCCCTCTCTGCCTTTCAGTCAGACACCCGCGACCCTAACAGAACCCAGGCTGCCTAGGCCGCAGTCAGGGCTTTAGTCCTGTACACCACCAAGAAAAAAGAGGTTTGGTCTTGCACAAAATACTGGATCTTACCTGTTGTAAAACTTGGTCTGCTAGTATCACAACAAGACAGGTACCAAGAATGAGTTTCTTTTCTCTTTTTCTCACTTTCCAGACATTAATTTGAATCACGAAATGTCTTAAAATGAATCAGATGACCTGCACAGTCTGGTAAACATGATATTCTCTTTTTATGTTCCAAAACTCTCTGTGATTTTTTCAAATTTATGTCACACTTCCTCTTCCTTGTAAATAGAACATAATCATTAAATCAGGCCTTCATATTTTACTGAGACTACATGTTATCTTGCCTCAGAGTCTATCCATGTACACATTCACAGATACACAACTGCATGCATACACTGATACACCACACACACACACACACACACACACACACACACACACACACACACACACACACACACACACACACACACACATTTATATTAATATACACACGCTCACATTTGTATGTTTGTATATCAAGCAGTTTGTAACTTGTTAGGTAGAATAAATGTGTTATAAATATTGTATGCATGCGAGAAGCAATAAATAATCAGGGGTTTCAGTCATATGCATTGTCATGATACATATTGTAGTCATGACATACAACAAACATATTCTCTACACATTTGCTGGCCCTTGGTGACAGTCTTGTGTGTTTTATTTGATGAGAAATCAGTAATGATAGGCATGCTTATGTACCACACTGCTGTTTCACTTGAGGGTGTGACCCGTTAGACACGGATTTTTATGGCATTAATGAGATAACCATGCAGGGTACATGACATATACACATATGTACAGAATCTCTTAATCTGCTTATTTTGTGAGAACCTTGGCTAATATTTGTATTATGATCACACATAATATTATAATTGGGATAAGCTGTTTTGTACCATGCTGTGTTACTGAACTCACTTCAAAAGACCAAAGCAAAAATGCTTAAAATTTGCAGACCTAGCAGAAATGACCCAAATTAGCTTTTAACAAAATCTTGTTTTGTAGATTGAGAGTAGGTCCTTTACATCCATACCAGAATCCTTTCTAATATATTTTAACCCTAAGACTGCACAATCTTAGATTAAAGCAGATTTTTTTTACTGTAAAAGCAAATATCTTTTCTTTATGTAACATCATTTATCTAAAAAAATCTGCCAGATTTGACAAAAAATTCCAGCATTATAACACCTGGGATAAGTACATGTTGTGTTCTTATTTATGCATTTTTCTGTATTTATATATTTATTTACATTTTGTTGGCTGGAGTACAACATTGATCACAAAAGGAAAAATTACAGGCTCAGCCCAGGTTTCAAAACAATGACAAAATAGTACTCATACAGTAAATATGTAAACCAACAAACCAAAGTGACCACCACGGCTATTAGCATAAAGTTTTAATAAAAGGATAAGTGCTTTTGCCCAATAAGTGCTTCATCAGATCCACTGATTGTGCGAAAGCACTTATCCTTTTATTAAAACATTATGCTAATAGCTGTGGTGGTCGCTTTGGTTTGTTGGTTTACACTTCTGCATTTGTTATCTCAGCGCCCTTTGGTTGCAGTTGGCTTTCTTCTCATTTGTGTTACATACAAAAAATATGTATAGGCAAACAATTCCAAGACAGAGTCACAAAAATGAAATACAGAGGTTGCATGATAACAGTATAAACATAGTTAAAATATATACATGTTTACAATGGAGATTAAGAAGCCAGACAGTTTTGTATACTTTCCTTGAGTTGTTATGTACGGAGTAAAGAGTAGATACAGGAGGATGAGGCCAAAGAAGGTTTTGATGATTTGAAAATAATGTAGAACAGGGGAAGGAAAAGCAGGGTGGGGATGAGACAGACTAGTTGGTATTTACTAGGTATAGAGATAGTGACTATGAGTGAGAAGGCGGGATAAACCAGGGGGTTAAATAGAGATAATGGAAGAGGTTGAAGAGAAGGGGACAAATTTGTGTGGATATTTGCAGGAAGTCTATTCAATATGGGGTTTCCTATTAAATGATTGAAGACGCATTCTTTCGAATGCGTCTTGATCGAACTTGAAAGCACGAAAAGGCAAAATAGCAAAACGGCATATAAGCAAATTCCTTCCCTGGGAAAGAAATTGCTTGTTCGCTTCCATTACTTTGCCATTTTTGTGACTGTAGTGCGATCTCGGAGTTGGTATATTTAAGTGGGGGGGTGTGGGGGGCAAAGCCCCCCACTTTATGTAATGTTTTAAATTTTTTTTTTTGTGGAAAAGTGATTTTGTTCCCTTGGAAAAAAAAATCACTGTACTAAGCATTCGAGATTGTAAGCTTTTGCTTACATGGGTTCAATAAATCATTGTTCGCTTTTTTAAGCATTCAATGATTTAACATAGACGCCAATATGGGCAGTTTATGAGTTGTACAGTAGTAAGTTGGTGGCTGGTGCCCTGCTTATTAATGGTTTAGGCACTTAAGTTATGTGACCTGTATTACTGTATTTGCAGTTGTTGTGATCTGCTAGATATCATTTAAGTTCAGGCCTTAAAGCAGTGTAGTTAGTGATGTCAGTGAGTGTGTTTAGCAGAGATTGCCATAGTTTTGGAGCAAGCACTGAACAACTATTATTAGCTCTATGTAGTTTAGTAGGTGTTCAGAGTGAAGGGCCTGAGGAGGCTTGACTTTAGAGATTGTAGTTTGGATTAGAGGTGGTAAGTTTCATTGTCAGCACCCAGAGGAAACCCACGCGACCACAGGGAGGACATGCAGACTCCGCACAGAAGGCACCCCAGCTGAGGATCGAACTGGAGACCCACTTACTGTGAGGCGACAGTGCTAACCACTGCACCACCGTGGTCGCCCAAAATATAAATGTATGTATTTATTTAAATTTAACTGGGGTAGAGCACTGACCCCAAATCAACCTATTTCAGACTCATCCTGGGTATACAACACCATACAGATAAACTCATGAAGAACACATATCAGAAAATATTAAATATACATAATGTAACATGCTTTTAAGACATACAAGTAAAGATATAGTAAAAACACATGACTTATAGAATTCAAGTAAAGGAAAATGACTTATAGAATTCCAGTAAAGGAATATGAAGGTGAGATGGTCAGAAGGGAGGTGGAAAGATGAAGAGGCTTGAGAGTGAAGGTGAGGAAGGAGATGGGTTACACAGGTATGATATAGCTGAGAGGCAGTACTAGTAACTGTAGTAGTGACAGTAGTAGTGATAGGAAGCAGTAGTAGCAGCAACAGTCATGTCAGCAATATTAGTAGCAGCAGTAACAGGGGAAGCAGTAGTTGTAGTAGTAGTAGTAGTAGTATTAGTACAAGTAGTAGCAGCAGTACTACTAGCAGTAACAGTAGTAGTAACAACAGTAGTAGCAGTACTAGAAGCAGTAGTAGTAATAGAAGCAGTAGAAGTTGTAGCAGTAGTAGTAAGAGTAGCAGTAGTAGTAGTAGCAGCAGTAATAATTCTAGCAGTAGAAGTTGTAGCAGTAGTAGTAGCAGTAGTAGTAGTGGAGAAGTACGAGTAGTAGTAGTAGCAGCAGAAGTAGTATCAGTAGAAGTAGTAGCAGTAGCAATAGAAGTAGCAGTAGCAGTAGTAGTAGTGGAGAAGTACCAGTAGTAGTAGTAGCAGCAGAAGTAGTATCAGTAGACATAGTAGTAGAAGTAGTAGCAGTAGCAATAGAAGTAGTAGTAGCAGTAGTAGTAGTGGAGAAGTACCAGTAGTAGTAGTAGCAGCAGAAGTAGTATTAGTAGAAGTAGTAGTAGAAGTAGTAGCAGTAGCAATAGAAGTAGTAGTAGCAGTAGTAGTAATAGTAACAGCAGCAATAATAGTGGAGACTCGGAAGGAAGTTATATATTGGTCTTAAATAGGGTGTACTTCACAGGATCGAAATTTTGGAACATCGAACCTCTGATTATCAAAGGCCAGAGGATCAAAGTTTTTAAATATCAAACCTACGGAAAAAAAATCTAAAATGTGAAAACTTATTCCATGTTTTTGCAGGGGGGTAAGTCCCCACACCCCACACCCCCTGCTACTTAAATATAGCAACTCTGAGATCGCACTACAGTGAAGAGAATGGTAAAGCTCTAGTTCCGCATTGTAAGGCGATCTCCATTCAGAAGGTTCGATATTTCAAAACCTCGATCCTCTGGTGTTCAATGATCAAAGGTTTGATTTTCTGAAATTTTGATCCTTTGAAGGGAATCCCTTAAATAATCATATTTGCTGTTCCCCAAAGACAAAAATGTTGAATGCCATTTCAAATAAAAAATACTAAATCCTGTTTCATTCTACATACAATGGTCTTCTTAAATGTTGACTCATAAAATAATACTGCTGTTAGAATCTTATTATTCACACACGTGTCAGTGATATACATAGTAGCCATAAAAAGTATAGGTTAGGTATGATCTAAGGAATCTAATTTATCCCACCAGGTAATAAGAAAGTTCTAATTCTGTGTGATAACCATTATTCTTATCCACTAGTTTGTGTAACTGTACCATCTTTCTAACTTTTAATAACATTCTCCAAAATATAATTTGAATAAATCCAAACTTAGCTGCTATGTTTCAAAAAACAAGAAATGTAAAAAAGTCATGTCCCTTATTAAGCCTTCCACATATCAGCAACCTTATTTCAATTTTCACTAATTATAGTTAGATATGTATTTATTTTATTTTAGTGTACCTTATTTTATTATATTTTATTTAAGTTTTTTACTTGGATATTGCACAAATTTCAGTAGTCTGATTTCAAGCATAGCCTGGAGTGAATGCAATCACAGAAAAAAATGTACATACATGAGTAAAATCAACAAGCAATTTAGCAGAAAGGAATTCTGACATTTGTTCATCTAGAAAAGTGAACTACAAATTGATTCATAGCTCATTTCTAAGTAGTCACATTTCAATATATGTGTACTTCTGAACATTTAAAACTGTATCACTGGCTTGTAAAGCTTATAGAAACCATGTCAGAGTCGGGAAAAGAAAAATATTTGTGTTTTCATTTTTGGGCTATGAGTTACTAAAGTACTAGACCCCATAGCATCAGATACACTTCTAAAAGAGGTCTAATATAATTAAAAATCTGTATTAAAATGAACCCATGTTTTGTTCAAGACACTGAGCAGTGTGGAATGCCCCCAAAGTGTGTGATACAAGGTTTTCATAAAAAATATTTCTATTTCTATAAGTAGAATTACATGTAAAAGTTAGATTTTTTTTGTATTTTAAACCCAGTCTGGGGACTGAATCTTGTAGCTTCATTCATAGTTATGGCTTCACTGTAATCTACCACCAGTCTTGAGTCTCATTTAGTCATGCATTACAGTGTTACTGGTAAATTTCTGCATAGTCTGGTGCCTTAGTCTGTAGTGAGAGTGAAGTAGTACAGTGTTGTAAATTCTGCTCCAGGAGTTGTGATTCAGTACTTTTTATAGCTTTAAATACCTGCTTAAAGTTGCATTCCAGCGCCTTTCTGTTTATCTTGCTACTGTTTTTCCCTGTTCTTTGAGTCTGCCCCAGTCCCCACTCTAATATGTTTTCTGAAATTTTAACCATATGACTTGAGCTCCAGTATCGGCTTTATTTGATTGGATCCTTCTCTAGCAAGTCTACTGTATTTAGCACAGGGCAACATCCACCCAGGGTCTTTTGTTCAGAGACTGAGAGGTGTGGAAAGCCCCAAAGTGTGGGACACAAGCTTTCATCAAAGGGGAAGTGAAAAGCTTTTATTTAAATTTTGCTTAATTATTTTAAGTTGCACTTATAGTGAACAGTGTGATAATACTTGTTTGTTCTTCTCTGCTCTTTGTGCATGCTTTAGCTAAAAAAGTTATCTGTTTGCATTTTTTACTCTGTTCTCAGAACTTAGTCTTGTACCATCATCTCCAGTTGTGTGAAGATTGTGTATTACTGCAAGATTGTACCATTGTTTATACATTACACTGCACTGCTAGTTCCATAAGTAGAATTAATTGTAAATGGTACTTTTTGTATTTTGAACTCAGTCTGGGGTTTGAATCTTGTAGCTTCATGCACAGTTGGGATGGGACTGTGATCTACTGCCAGATTTTAACCTTTTTAGTCCTTTATTACAGTGTTACCAATAAATTTCTCCATAGTCTGGTGCCTTACTCTGTGGATTGCAATAGTGACAGTGTTGTGAATTCTGCTCAAGAATTTGTGCTTCAGTATTTTCTATAGCTGTATATACCTACTTAAAGTTGCATTCCTTTATTCTGGTTCCTTAGTCTGTGGTGGGATTGCAGTAGTTGCAGTATCACGAATCCTGCTGCAGGGCTTGTGCTTTGATACTTTTTATAGTTGTATATACCTGCTTAAAGCTGCATTCCAGTGACATTCTGTTTACCTTGCTACTGTTTTTTTCTTGCTTTTTGAGTCTGTCCCAGAGTCCACTGAGACATTAAACTTAAAGTTTCTGAAATTCTAATTATAGTACTAGTGCTGCAGTTTTTTCTTCAACCTCCCACCCTTGTGGTTTTAAAAGGCAGTGTCTCTGGCTTCTGCTCCTCATGGTAATCTGACTTCCAAAGTCCTCCCCTCTCTTCTTTTATTGCTGTTGTCTGTTGTGCAACCTATTTAAGCACTTTTCCACCCATTGTTCTCCATACATCTACAATACTAAGTGCTCACCCATCAAACTTGAGTAGACATCCTTTACTACAAATTACCTGCAATTCATTTTTCTCTGAAATTCAGCTTGGTGCCTTCCTCATACTCAGGGGGAGGAGGGCTGAGTTAATCCTACTTCATCCTAGGCAGATAAGATATGTATTTTATTGTTTTGCACTTCATTTAACTGTTTAGCATGCTACTACTTTATTTTTGCTTTATTTGTTTACTTTTGCCATTAAATCATTCTAAAGACCCCCACTACTTGATTATATACTATTTATATTATACTGCATTTGTAGTTCAGCAAACTTTCCCCAAAGTTCAACAAAGTTGAATTTAGCTGGCTTCTCCTTGACAGTTAGGATTCTTGATAAGCTAAATGCTTAAATGTTGGAGGTGTGATGCGGAAGATATCGTTTGGGAGTATAACGAGTTGGCAGATTTTGGGGATTCACTGCAGACTGCTCTGTCAGGGATTCTGGGTGGGCAGGTTGGTGTAACTAAGGAAATTATTTTTTTGAGTTGTGATATAGAACTAGAATTGCCTAGACATAGTAAGGCCTTGTGGAGTCTAATTATGGTGGCTGCCAATAAACAATTACTAGAAAATGGAGATTAAGGTCTAAACTAACTGTAATAGAAGTAGTGAATATAGTAATAGAGATAAAACAACTGGAAGTGTGATCTTTAGGAAAGGGTAGGAGCAAATTACATAGAAAAAGGGGAATTATGGGAACAACACATGCAGAATAATGTTTTGAAAGAGGAATGAGGTTTAAAAGAAGACAGGATTTGAAGGAGCTATGTAATGTTTGACTGACAATGACTGGATAGATTATAAGTGATGTCTAATGTTTGCAACTAAAAGTCAGTATGGTTTGCTTTCATTTAATAAATGTATGATTATCTATGTCATAGCTGATAATTTAATAAAGGTGTTTGTCGTTATTAAAAAAAAGGAAATTTTTAGAACAATTTATGCAGAAAAATGGCTTGGAGGAGGAATGAGCTTTAAGAGATGGCAGTTACTGAATAAGTCATACAATGTTGCTTAGATTTTATGATATATAACAATGTATATGATGTATAGTACTTGTAAATGTGAACTTGTTAATATGGTTTGATTCCTTTTATATAGATGTAGGTTTGCCTGTATCACAAGTGGTAATTCAGTAAAGGTGTTTAAAATAAATAAGCTGACCACTTTCTACCCTCACCCCCGGGTATTTAAGAATACAAGTTCATACACCTCTGCAGTATTGTGGTTTGCCTGAAATTACTGTTTAGTTCTGTTAGCATACATTGTCCAGTTATCTGTGGTATCTTTCTCAACTGTCCAGCTTTTCACAGAACGTCCATATTTTAGCCTCATATTTTTTGGTCTTTTCATCATAAAAATGTGTATTTTTCTGGCAAATCACTGTGAACTGAATTAAGTAAATAATGACATGCATTTGAATTTCAGATTTCATATCCTTCAGAAAAAAAAATGCATGCCAACACAAATCATTGTAGCAACTTTCCCAGTTTATAAGTGCTATATGTAAAAGCTGTCCCTAGTTTGGAGCCTTTGCTCCCCCATTATTCTAGGCTTTGTCCACATGTCTTGCATTAAGAGCTTAAGAGGTATAATCTGTGATGCTGTAAGAGCATCAGTAGACCTTTTCAGTTCAAGGCAGGTATTTTGCTATGACAGTTAGAGTCTAAAAGTTGGAATAAGTAATGTTTAATTTAGGTTGCCTAAAGTCAGAGTTATTGTTCTCTGTGAACAAAATAACGTTGATGGTCTTTATGGGAAAAGTGCCTTAATTTTGTCTTTCTTCAGGCAGGGTTTTATGTGTAGTCATTTGAAAGCATAAAAGCTTCAGTAAGTGATGGAAATTTGTTCTGGAAACAATATCTGATAGCAAAATTTAGAACTTAGGTTTTTAAACCTGCTATGTGATTATATAAGCATACTGGAAATGGATGGCTCCAGCGAGATAATATGGACCAAAGGAGTTTACTTAGAATGTTCTGATGAAGTTCCAAAGTTTCTAGGATGAAAGTGTTTAACTAAAATTGATATTAAAAGGATTATCTTCTTATTTTGGTTGTCCTTCTTTCGATGCAACTGCCAGTTTACTCTGTGTTTTTGGTGTCTTTGTACTGTAAGAACATCTTTTTCTCAATACATCCAGCCATTACCTTAGTTGTTTACTCCTATTACTGCTTAGTGCTTTCCCAATTAATGAACAAAATAGCATATATATCTACATAGAACACTAGCAGCTTTCATTAAGTGAGGGTGCATTGCTCAGTTGATAACATACACAGGAAACATCCTGACTGAAAAGGAGAGGCAGACCAGAGTCCATTAATGCACCCAAACATGATGTCTAGACAACTGACAGAACAATTATCAATACACAACACTGACAACATGATTTAAAATTATGTAACCTCCTAACAGATGCAGTGGTTTCACTGGAACTTTTCAGGTGAATGAAATTCTGTTGCTATGACAGAGTATGAAAGTTAGATTAATTAATCATAGTCTGGTACTTTAAAAATGATCAGTACATGGTAGGTTCAGGTTAAGGCATTTTAATCTTGCAGCAAGGAGAAAAAAACGTGCTAATACAGAGTTTGTCTAACTAGAATTAGGAAATACCAGCATTTTTATACATTTTCTAATAAGACATTGCCTACCAAGCTGACGTAGCAGATCACAAGTTTTAACATCATCATTACATAGCAGTTGTTTTCATGCTTTTCTGCTTGTACTATCAATTTTTTCGGAGAAACTTCCTAAGAAAAACAACGTGGCCTTGGCTACCACTGGTTAGATATATGCAATGTTACCATTCAAGGTACTACGGCTAATTTGAGCACAAAGCAAGTATAGATTGCAGTTAATTTCTCCAACAGTCCTTTGTCTGTCTTTATCTCTTCCTTTTGCAGCTGTGCACGTTCTCATACCATGAACAGAGCTAATTGTTCAAAATCATAACATTATAGAATATATCATTGTTCATTCATTGCTTCCTGACCTAGCAGATAATCACCTGTTTTTCAAGTACATTTCCAAAAGGCATAAACATGAATTTTGCTGTGCTAGCAGTTACTAGGTCAGAGGGCATCTTGCAAGTTTCAGAAAGCGCACTGCAGTTTCAAAAGTATCTTTTAGTCTCATATAAAACTAAGCTGTATATAAAATAGAATGAAAAATGTGTTAACTCTTTTAGCTTATAATTAGCATTAAACATACACATTAATACATATTTTTCTAACAGTCTTTATGGGAAAAGTGTCTTCATTTTGCCCTTCTTCAGGCAGGGTTTTATGTGTAGTCATCTGAAGGCATAAAAGCTTCAGTAAGTGATGGAAAATTGTTCTGGAAACAATATCTGATAGCAAAATTTAGAACTTAGGTTTTTAAACCTGCTATGTGATTATATGAGCATACTGGAAATGGATGGCTCCAGCGAGGTAATATGGACCAAAGGAGTTTACTTGGAATGTTCTGATGAAGTTCCAAAGTTTCTAGGATGAAAGTGTTTAACTAAAATTGATATTGCAAGGATTATCTTCTTATTTTGGTTGTCCTTCTTTCCATGCAACTGCCAGTTTACTTGTGTTTTTGGTGTCTTTGTACTGTAAGAACATCTGTTTCTCAATACAGCCAACCATTACCTTAGTTGTTTACTCCTATTACTGCTTAGTGCTTTCCCAATTAATGAACAAAATAGCATATACATCTATGTAGAACACTAGCAGCTTTCATTAAGTGAGGGTGCATTGCTCAGTTGATAACATACACAGGAAACATCCTGACTGAAAAGGAGAGGCAGACCAGAGTCCATTAATGCACCCAAGCATGATGTCTAGACAACTGACAGAACAATTATCAATACACAACACTGACAACATGATTTAAAATTATGGTAACCTCCTAACAGATGCAGTGGTTTCACTGGAACTTTTCAGGTGAATGAAATTATGTTGCTATGACAGAGTATGAAAGTTAGATTAATTAATCATTGTCTGGTTTCTTTCATTGTTGTCCTAATTATACTACTTAGTTGGGTGTAGGTTAAAAGTTTAAGCTGTCCATTGGATTGCTGTTTTCATTTAGTGTATTTAGTGGATCAGAAGATCTACCACGGTGGTGCAGCGGTTAGCGTTGTTGCCTCACAGCAAGAGGTTCTCTGGTTCGATTCTCAGCTGGGGTGCCTTCTGTGTGGAGTCTGCATGTCTTCCCTGTGGTCGTGGGGGTTTTCTCCGGGTGCTTCGGTTTCTTCCCACATCCCAAAGACATGCTGTAAGTGGATTGGACACTCTAAATTGGCCCTAGGTGTGAGTGTGTGCATGTGTGTGCCTTCTGTGGAAGGTTGGGCGCCGGGCTGGCAACTCAACACTATAAAACTCCACTGCCAATCATGAGCGGACAGGTGATCCACTGTGGCGACCCCTAATCGTGAAATAGCTGAAAGAAGAAGTGGATCAGAAGATCTGAAGCATGCCATAGGGGAGGGGTAGTTCTTCTGCAGGAGTTAAAGGAGTGGCTGTGTTGTTGTTGTTATGGTAATTCTTGGTTCTGGATTCCTCTACTCATATGGTTACTACCTATTCATCACTCTTTAGGTTCCTTCATACAATGTGTATGAAGTATTACCTCTTGTATATTCTGCAGAAACTGGGAAAGTATTTTTAGCCAAGTTTCTTATTTAACCTATCCTCAATGCATTCAGTTGCTTTTTGTCCAAGCCAGGGCAACAGAAAGGGTCCTTTCAATAGTTAAAATGTTGATCCTGATTCTTTCTTGTGTCAAAAAAACAAGGCCTTTGGAGACTAGATTTGAATCTCATCAGCTAAACAAGTATATCAAATTGAGGACTGTCATGTTGGTAACACTGGCTTTCTCAAACCTGGGATCTCAAACGGCCTGCCTGGAACTAAAGAAGGCCTATGCCACTTTCCGTTTACTGAGCCCATATGATTTTTTTGCAGGTTTCTGGTAGGAGAACAATAGTTGCTGCTTGTCTCTTCTTTCTGTGATGGTGTTTAGGGTGTTTTCTAAATACCTGCTCCAAGTGAGAACGTATATATTTATTGGATTGTTGTATTATCTAAGTGAAGTTTGAGGAACAGGTACTAAACTGTTTGTCTCTGATTTGGATTCTTTGACCCTTACTCTCAGTCAGATAAAACAATGGATCTTTTCCCCTTCCAGTGGAAAGAATGTTTCCTAGGACCTTGTTGGATTCTGTCCAGTAGAATTTGTTTCTTGTTTTGGACAGGCTACATAAGACTGTGGCTTAATTTATGTAGGCTGCTGTTCTGCCATTTAGCTGTCCAAAATCTTTGTTGAATTTCTATGTAACATGGGGAAGATGCATCCCTATTTGACGAGCTTGTGGAACCAGTAAGGAGGTCCTTCATGTGCAACACTATCTCTTAGTCCACATTGATTCAATGACAACTGTAGTGGGTGCTAGCTAGCTGACTTGGGAGTAAGGCATAATATGACGTCCCATAATGTCCAGGGGCTCCAGTCCCACGCATTAGTGCGATAACAATTTTTTAAATTCAAATTTAGATTTATTTAGTTGCTTAAATAAAATTCATTTTATTTTAAATTTTTATTTCTTAAGTAGGTAAGCCCACAGTACATAACTGTCCTTTTCATGGGAACCAGATAGTACTGTTTGATTAAATGATTTGCTCAGAACTGCACAGTAGGCAAATGGAGGTTGAGGGACTCAAATCCTGGAATCAGTTCATTAATAGACATTAAACAATAAAACCATAACTATAACATATAAATATATTAAAATATAGTTGAAAAAGGCTGAAAGTTAAATCTCAGATCTGATATTCTGAAATGTATTGAATAGTGATTCATTGAATCAACATGTTCTTAGAATGAATTAACAGAAAAGGCTATCCTATCTTTATGGAAAAAAAATAAGATAAATGTTTCTTTCCTTTTGAAATGCTACCAAACATTCCTACTGTGATGGCCTTTGGGTAGTGCCTGGAACCGAGAACCCTTTGGGTTTTGACAGCCAGTACCACAGTTTTCTAGTCCATGAACTTGCAGTGGGGCACACGTTTGTTCTATGTTTTGAGGGTGACAGTGGAGTTACAGGAGCTGACCATGTCCATTAGCCCCTTCTGATGCCGATGCTTCTGGTAGGGTTGAAAAATATTGGCACCATGTCCATTAGCCCCTTCTGATACTGATGCTTCTGGTAGGGTTGAAAAATATTGGCACCATGTCCATTAGCCCCTTCTGATACTGATGCTTCTGGTAGGGTTGAAAAATATTGGCACCATGTCCATTAGCCCCTTCTGATACTGATGCTTCTGGTAGGGTTGAAAAATATTGGCACCATGTCCATTAGCCCCTTCTGATGCCGATGCTTCTGGTAGGGTTGAAAAATATTGGCAGGTACCCTAAGTCAAGAAGTTCTTCTGATATACTAATAAACATATACAACAAAAGCAAAAATATAAAACCCCTCAATATCTTGAAAATTTCAGAATACTTCATAATCATACTAAAAAACAAACAAATGAAGACAAAAAAACTATACTATAATAACTTTCAGAATGATACTAAACACAACCCTAAAAAAAATGTAGACATCCATTAAAGAAATCTTGCATCCCGGCCAAAAATTTAACCCAAACCTCTTTCCCGATAACTCACCACTCAAAACTGCAATACAGTTCAACTCTTATTTTACAGATAGTATAGTATCTCTAACCAAAGATTCCTTAACATCTAATCCCAACCCTGCCCATCAGCCTTATATCACCACATCCAGTTTTACCTCATACAAGGCCATGTCCAACCCAGATTTGATGGACATGCTCCACCTAAAAAAAAACAAGTCCCCAAGAGCCACACGCTCTAGGGATCTAAACCTCACCACAATTATAAATAGGATGTGTTAGAGGGATAGATTCCTGTCCCAGAGACTCCCCATGCTTTGGAATAGGATTCCAATGTACATTATAGGTTCATAGATTAGTACTAAGCTAACTGCCCTTGTGAGCCATTTTAAGCCTAGCCAATTATCCCTTGTGAGACTCAAACCCTGCACCTTGTGTTTGTAAGGCAAACACCTTAACCATTAGGCCACCCTCCCAACAGGGGCAGAGTCCCTCACTAACACTCTTCAAGAGAAACTTTGATGAGTGGAAGGGAAACAGAAAATTTACCCCAGGGATCAATACATTGGCTCTGCTGGACAGAGGCACAGGGAACTAATGGCTCTGCTGGACCAAGGCACAGGGAACTAATCCAAGGGGGTGGCAAAAGCCAACACATTCTGGCTATGCTTATAGATGCCCTCGGGCAGATAGCCTAGTACTTACCTATGAACCTATGAACCTTCAAACCTGTGCCCACATCCTATATAAAACTACTATAAAGCAAACTTAAACCATGCTCTTCTTCAGCTGATGACCTTCCAAGCGAGCACTTAAAAAAAGAAGCCAATAGCATTGCCTATAGTGTTTCAATCTTTATAAATAGGTCAATATAGAAATCCCATGTTCCCTCTCTCTGGAAAAAGTTATCCCTTTGCTCAAAGGAGGAAATTCAACAGACATTAATAACTTTGGTCCTATGGTAATCTTATCTCCCCTAGCAAAAATACTTGAAAAATATATTTAAAAACAATTGCAGATTATGTCCTGCAGAAAGAACTCCTATTCCTTACACAACATAGCTTCTGTCCTTCCCATAGTACTAGCACTGCCCCACTAACCTATATAGATACTGTCAATAAAGCTAGAGAGACTGGCAAACTAGTCTCTTCCTTATTTCTAGACTTGTTTAAAGCCTTTGACACAATTTGTCACAGCAAACTTCTTCAAATGTCCTCACTAGGTCTCTCTCAGCCCACCCTTCTGTGGTTTAAAAGCTACCAGTCCAGTAGGTATCAGTCAGCAAAATGGCACTCCACTCTCACTATCCTCACCTCATAGTCACCACTGGTGTGCCACAAGGCTTCATCCTTGGTCCCCTCCTCTTTAACATTTTCACCAACACCCTACATACTTCCGCACAACAGGCCACCCTAGTACAATGCACAGATGATTTCACTGTCATTTACACACCTGAGAACATGGTAAACCTCAAAAAAATTATTCAGGAAGCTTTAACAGCCACTGAAACATGGCTTTGTAATTCACAACTCATGCTCAACCCAAAAAAGACCAAACTCCTACTTTTTCCCCAAATCCCTCTCACATGAAAAAAAACAAAAAAAAACAAAATTTAAAGTCCTATTTCAATAATACAACCATTGAAATCACTTTTCATAGCAAACTATTAGGGGTGATAGTGGATGATAATTTTACATTTGACCTGCATATACCAAACTGTATAAGAAAAACTCATCAAAACTAGGGATGCTCTACACAGTCAAAAACTTTCTCACCAAAGCAACTGAAGCTACACTTGCCATTACTTATCTCCTCCCCACTGTTCTTTATGGCTCTCCTATCCTTACTAACCTCCAGGCTTCACAAAAATTAAAACGTGAACAATGCTATAACAAAGTTACTAAAAGTTCAGTACATAACCCTTTCAGAACCGACCACAGTATAGCACTAAAAAGCCTAAATTAGTTAGAACTGCCAAATCAACTAACATATACACAAGTTCTTACTACCAATAAAATTATCTGGCTTCCATCTGCCTGTCCAGCACTAAATACCATTCTACACAACTATGTTCCCAGTCGGTCATTGTGATCCAGTGACCAAAAACTCCTGTCTGTCTACAAAACTAACAAATCTGCTGGGCATTGTCTGTGGTTGCTAAGGCCTGGAACTCCTTACTTGTATCCACCAGGTCTATAACCTCCCACTCATCTTTCAAAACCACTCCAAAAGACTTCCTGCTAAAACATGGCTCTGTTCTTGTTCAGAACCAGGATAAACTATATCCCAAAATGTTTACAAGTATCTTTTCATTCCTTATACCTCTTTACTCTCTCTTCTTCTTTTACTTCCTTACTGCTGTCTAATTCTCTTCCCTGACTTTCTCTCTAAATGTACCTTAAGCCTGTTTTTCCATCACTTCATATTGCGATTCCTGTTTGTATTAAGCTAATTTAATTTCTCTACAAACTGTATAAAATTTCTCTAAATATCAAATAATTTTCATATACCTTGTACTGATTGTTGGCCAATGTTTTTATATTATGTCTAATTTGTTATAATTATTTAAACTGCAGATGCTTTGTTTTACTTTTGAAGATTGTAAAATAATTATTGTTAAAATGTTACATAATAATGTGCAGCTTTTCTTCCCGGACCTCTGGTAAAAATGGGCTTCTACCCAGTTGGACATTTCCAGTAATCAAATGTCAATAAATAAATAATAGAAACTGAACCTGGAAGTATTTCCACTTCTGTCATTAGTCTGAGGTATCCCTCTAAGGGTTCTGTTTACATTACTTTGCTGCAACCAGACTTTTGGAAGCGAATCTTTAATGCTGTTTTAATACACCAGACAAATAACTTGCTTTCAAAGTTCCCTATTTTTCCTTTCAAAAGCCTGTTCTAAAGCAAGATTAAAAATAAAAATAATAATAAAATAAAGCATCAAACTCTTTCTGATTGGACCTTCTTGCCCAAGAAGGCAATAGTTCTCCTTTTTGATACAGAAGATCTGATATTCTTGTCTACAAACTAGAGAAGGTCTGCTTTTGTAGTAACAGGTGACAGCCCTACATCCTTCCCTTAGCTGTCTTCAGATGATAGCCTAGCTGCTGGCACTGTAGTTCAAAACACTGTGGACATTTCAGGTAAATCAGTGAAACAGGAAACCAACCACAAGAAATTTTGTTTATTTAAATATAGTGGGTTTCATGTTGGTGTTATCAATAAGGCATCAATGCCCAGCTAGTGGGTCTTTGTTCACCCATTTTGTCCAATAATGAGACTGAGTCTCTCTGTCCTGTATTTGGAGCCTTTCTTAGATACCGGCCTTGGCATTTAGGTCTCGAGTTTAACATTTCCACAGGGAGCACTTCCTGTACCTGAGCCTCTAGATGAACATGGTCAAGGCTGGTCAAGGCTGGGGCTTCTTCCCTTTAAACCAATGTAGCTGGCCAGTTGTGTTTGTTGTAAGTGCTGTAATGTTTCTATTCTATGTTTTGGTGACTGATGCTCACCTTGAGAATGCTATTACTTTCTTGCTAGCAGGAGTAAGTATTAAGGTAGTAGATAGCAAACGTTAATAATGTTTGTGATCTATAGCAAATGTGGAAAGGTTTGTAATACCTGATAATGCTGAATTCTCTTTTATCTCCTGTGATTTTTATATCTAAAAAAGCAGCCTCATACAAATATTGATGTGCAATCACCTCTTCCATTTGGTCTATAGTAATGAAAGCAGGTGAACTACAGAAGATGTGGAAATGAGTTAATTTAAACCTTGATTTAGTTATGAAACACAGGTATATGTTCTCGTTACAAATAAAAAGCTTTGAGATTATCTACTTTTTCTGAGACTTTCAAGTCGATCTTTCTTTTGATAAGCTTTTTTTCATGTGTAACTTGTATAAATCTAAAAAAAAAGATACTGTGCGGATGAAAAAGTCCTTGACAGCACCTGTACTCCTTTGAATGACAGGTATAAACCATCTACTGCAAAACATGTTTGTGTTCAATTTTTAATTAGTTTGGTGTTCTGTTAAGCTTCAAAGTGGCATGAGTAGCCAATGATACCCTCACCATTAGATGAGGCCAGGCCTGGCTTGGTGCTTTGCATACTGAGAGCAGTGACACAGACAAAGCTATGACAGCAGTTTTGCTACTTTTATAATGGGACACTTTGTGCATTTGTTGGCTGTGTAGATCAAGTGTGATCTGTACTTTATACATGATTGCTGCTACAAGCTGGAGAATACATGATAATATCCGGCAGAGACATTTTTCTATTCTCCCACTGCAGAGGTTGGCTGCAGAAACTGATTTGTATATATTATATATATATATATATATATATATATATATATATATATATATATATATATATGGTGTACCAGAGCAGATCTGAATTTTATCTTTGCCATGCATTAAACTATATGGTACTTCTGGGCTGACTGTAAATCTTATCTCCAAAATCATGTCCGATAGTCATGCAGGCAGTCTTGTTGGCAACATTATCCTTTTTTTGAATATGACTACAAACTAGTGCAGCCAATTACAATCTGACAGGGGGCAGAGTTAAGTGCTGCAAATGTCTGAAGCTAAATGACAAATCCTACTCAGGGCTAGAACCCACGTGTGCTGGCTGCACAGGCAATTATTGGTTTATACAGCTGCTGCTATGATGAGTATCTCACACAGCTGTGCTTTTTTTAACCACTTTACTTACCTCTAGCATCAACAAGAGAAACTGAGCTGTGACACAACTTTTTTCAACTCGATTTCTGCTTTGTTAAATGAACTTTTGTTCAGCTTCCATGATTCTTACCTCTACCTTCATGTTAAAAGGTTATAATCACCACAGTAAAACAGGCTGATCATCATTAAATAATGTGCATTTGCTTGCACTTCTTTTGTTGTTCAGTCATTTAGTTGAGTATGTTTGTGACCTCAGGGACTTAAGCCCATTAGGCCTGTCTGTCAGTAATTGCTTATTTATGTCCTTGCGAAGTCCTTGCGATTTCTTATTCATTTCTTCTCTAATGCTGCCCATCCATCGTAGGCTCTGCTGCCCCTTCTTTTGTCTTTGATCTTTCCAAACATCAGGGGTTTTCTGTGGTCAATCATGTCTTTGCTTTATGTGGCCAAAGTATTTGAGTTTTAGTTTTACCATTAGGCCTTCCAGTGAGCAGCCTGCATTTATTTCCTTAAGTATCGAATGATTTCATCTTGTAGTATGCCAACTTCTCAAAAGTTTTCACCAACATCAAACTACAAAGGCATGAATTTTCAGACACTCAGCCTTATCCTTATAGACACTTTTTTATTGGAAAAACTACAGCTTTGATTATGTAGACCTTTGCTGACTACACAATGTCCCTACTCTTTAATATCTTACATTTGTCACAGCTTTTCTTTGAAGAAGAAAGCATCTTTTAATTTCACGACTGTAATCACCATCTGCAGAGATCTTTGAACCCAGGAAAATAAAATCTGTCACTCCCACCACTTCTTCCCCATCTGTTTGCAAATACTGGTATTTTATTATATATTTTTTTATGTTAAGCTGTAGGTCAGATTTGGCATTTTCTGCTACACTTCTATCAATAGGCTGTTCTGTTTATCCTTACTTTCAGCCATCAGGGAAATATTATCTGCGCATCTGAAATAGTTGACATTTCTCCTGATGATTTTGATTTTGGCACCCAACTCATCTAAAACAGGATTTTAGTATTATAATCTTATTAAGCTATCTGGAAGAAATGAACTTTGTTATTTTGCTAGTTCCTTATCACCATTCAGCAGAATACTGTGTGATTCCTTATTAAGTTTTATTCTTCTAGATTTACTCCACTAACTTAATGTCTGTGATGTGAGCTGCAGATAGCCCCTCTGAACACAGTCACTTTTTCAGGGGCAACCTGGGAGCAATGTCTGGTTAAGCAACTTGCTCAGTGTCACAGTAGGCAAGTGAGGGCTGAGGGGAAATCAAACCCTCTACCACAGGAACTAATGTATTTCTTAGTGTCATTCTTCTCATGGTATATTATTATCAAGCATGTAACTTTATTCAGTTTGATGTCCTAACATTTGATTTATTTGTATTTTATGTTAAGGAAATGCATAGCCTGTTTAACTTGAATTTGTTGATGTAGTTGTATTTACTGCTGTATGTCTCTGCTAGTGTATATTGCTTTACAGGTTGTGTCTGATAAAGGGGATGCCTGGATCAACTCACCTCCTGAGTTAATAAAATAATGCACAGATATGCCTGTGTTCCAAAATTTCTGTGTATATTGCTGTGTTAATTCTTGTGGAGATAATACAGCAATTACATCAAATGTTGCAAAGCTTAGGCGAGTCTTCCTTGCCCTCTATATATCATATCCCACTTCGCCTCTGGGTCCAAATGTCAAATGACTGTCCAACTCTAATATGAAACAAGATTTGATTCTCATATTCTTAGAGGAGTTGGAAACTCACAAGCCACATAACAATGCATCACGGAAGTAAATAGAATGTTTTCAGCTGGCTGGAGGGATTAAATTGGCTAGCTGGGTAAGGAAAACAACGGCATTTTGCCGTTTCATCTTTTTTTTTTGGGGGGGGGGTCTTAGGTTAGTTCTATAAGTCCTTTGTTCAGTGAAAGAAATGTGACAGTACAATTCTTACCACATAGACATTCTGGGGTATGCAGGCAGAGGTCCACAAGATGCAATTGTATCACTGCTCATTGTGTGCATAGGGTGAGGTGGGGTTAGGAATACTGCAGATACAAAAAAATTCTTTCCTTGGCAATTGTGTGACACTGTACTGAGAAATTTCAATCACCTCTTCACCCAAATATAATAGACTAAGTCCCTGGGATTGGTTGGGGTTCAGGGAAAAAGAAATTGAGGAAGAGCACCAGGAACAGATGATGGTCATTACTAGGGAGGGGCGGTAGAGGAAGCCAAAAATATTTGAATAAAAAGAGCAATTGAATAAGACAATATTATTATTTATTAGGACATTAAACTTAGCTTAGGATGCCTCAGTTCAGAAAAAATATAGAACAGGTGTAGTATTTTGAAGAAAGGCAGTCAGAATGTTTTATGGCCTGTGATAAATGCCCTTCAAGATTTATTGTCCATAGTAAATGTGCTACAAGAAAAGACTTAAGAAAATGAATATACATTCCTGTACCTGACAGAAGGGACAAAGAGCACCGTATGAGTTAGCAGATGTACAAATGTGTAGTCAGAGAAATGTTTTCAATTAAAAAAATGTTCCAGAATTAAGGATTTTTCTCTATTACAAAGAAGGTTCTCTATAAAAAAAGGGCATTGTCTTTGTCAAAAGAATGGTGAATGCTTGAAACAGCCAGTCCTGAAAAAAAATGCTATGGTTAGCACTCTGAGATGCAAAAAAAGAATACATTGTAAAAAAACAATTACTGACTCTAAAACATGACAAATTCTAGTGATGCATATTACAGAAGTGAATACTATGTGCAGCTGTCAGCCTCTTGCAATGAACCTTTCTGTTTTTGCATACGTAGAAAAAGATAATGAAATACCTTTTTATATGTGTAAATGCTACGAAGGAAATATATACAAGGATTTGGACATCGTTAACTTTTATTTAGCAAATAATTGTTTTAGCAGAAAACATTGTTTCAAAACTTGGATGATAAGTTAAATATGATAAGGAACATCATAAATGTTTACTTATTGCCAGAAAACCTTTTCTAAAACAAACTATGTAATGGAAATACAAGCAAAACCTGTGTGTGTGTGTGTGTGTGTGTGTGTGTGTGTGTGTGTGTGTGTGTGTGTGCGCGCGTGCTTGTGTGTGTGTGTGTGGTGTGTGTGTGTGTGTGTGTGTGTGTGTGTGTGTGTGTGTGTGTGTGTGGTGTGTGTGTGTGTGTGTGTGTGTGTGTGTGTGTGTGTGTGTGTGTGTGTGTGTGTGTGTGTGTGTGTGTGTGTGTGTGTGTGTGTGTGTGTGTGTGTGTGTGTGTGTGTGTGTGTGTGTGTGTGTGTGTGTGTGTGTGTGTGTGTGTGTGTGTGTGTGTGTGTGTGTGTGTGTGTGTGTGTGTGTGTGTGTGTGTGTGTGTGTGTGTGTGTGTGTGTGTGTGTGTGTGTGTGTGTGTGTGTGTGTGTGTGTGTGTGTGTGTGTGTGTGTGTGTGTGTGGTGTGTGTGTGTGTGTGTGTGTGCGCGCGCATGTGTCTATCTATATGTATCTCTCTCTCTCTCTATATATATATATATATATATAGATAGATATATATGTCTATGTCTAATTTATATCATCTGTCTACATCTTTCTGTATGCCTGTGTATGTGTGTGAGAAAAATATTGTTTTTAATGTTTGTTGAAATAATGGTTGTACTGTTTAGCTGCAAACACTTCAGTGCCACCATGACCAAAGTGAATGCTTTTGTTCATTTAATGATGTTGGAAAGACTGACCTCTTCATTTAGTTGCAGTGATAGTTCTACTGTGAAATGATCTGAAACTAAGAAAAAAATATACTTTTGTTCTAGCACTTTTTCTAAATTTCTTCATTTCAGAAAAATCTCAGTTCAAATTCCATTTCTTGCGAAAATATACACTGTATGTTATACATGAACAGTTATCTGAAATGTGACCTACTTCAGTATCTTCTTTCAGATCAAGATTTCACATGGATGATATAAACACAGCACAATTGTTTATTTTGCTGAGACTGTTACCCCTTTTCATAATACAGTCCTGCTGTGTATCTCTATGTTATCTCAATTATGAATAAACATTCTTGGCTTTTATGACAGCATCTGCAAGTTTTGTGTAGTATGATCTCCATCTAATTCAGCCATGAAATTCAGGCTGCAGAGACTTAATCTAATGTAAAAGTCTGAATGGCTTGAGCAATGAACTGCTGTTAGTAACACATCACCACAAGAACATTACATAATTAATTTTGTTTTATAAAAGACAATGCCCTACATTATGGCTTTATGCCAAAAGATGAAGAAGAAGATGAAGAAGAAGAATTCTTAAAATTGCTCTTTAACCATTTATGATCCATCTTTCAGCTGATGATTACTTCATATAATTTTTTTCACCCTGTCTTAACTAACAAGAGCATCCCATAATGTTAGTCATTTAGTAACATGGCAGTTCTGTGATTTAGTCTTTACATATGTCTATGTTCTATTTCATAGATTCGTTTTTGTCTTACACCTTTATTTAAAACATTTAGAACTTAAATTGTATAAAGCTGGGGAGTGGTACTTCATTCTGCCCTGGAACTACTGTGGTATAAAGTTGCAATGTGTATTTCAGAGGTGTGAGCATTACTAGTACACCATGGGTGGAGCTATAGAGATTGAAACAATGCTGCAGAATTCAAGTCACCCTTGATTGCATTGTATAATAAGCTTTTGAAATTACAGTAGCGTTCGACTTGCAAATAACTAAATTATTCTTCTTAAAATGTTTTGAGCTTTTCATCCTGGGCCTCTGCTGAAAATAGGCACCGACCCAGTCAGACTCTTCCAATAATCAAATAGCAATAAATAAGTCAGTCAGTAAGTAAATAAATAGATGCAGTTGGTATTCATCCATCCATCCATCCATCCATCCATCCATCCATCCATCCATCCATCCATCCATCCATTTTCTCTTCTTTTCTAAACTGTTTGCCCTGCTGAGTATCAAGGCATTGGGAAGCATGAACAGGTAAGAGCAGAGTTCTCTATCTTTAGCAATGGGCTGTAGCTCATCCTGTGAAACCCTTAGCATTCCTATGTAGGTGAATGATATAATCTCTGTAGTGTATCCTGGATCTTCCCTGTATAGGTTACGTCTAATTTGCTTCCTTGTCCATGTTGTATTATGAGTAAGTTCCCAAATCACTTCATCTGGCTCCTCTCAACCTTGAATAGCAAAGACTGTACAGCAAAATTCACCTGGATGGTTGAGCTCCTCACTGTTTGACAGCTTGCCCAGTAACACTCTGAAGGAATTTCATTTTTGCTACTTGTATCCTCTGCCAGATTTTTTGGTTATTATGCAAAATTCATAACCATAGGTGAGAGCTTCAACCTATTGATCAATTCTCACTTAAATAGTCTGGTGCAATGTGTGCACTAATGCAGTCACTGTGTGTTCTGAAGATTAGTCCCCTGATAGCCTCTGCTCTCTTACACATGAAAAAGATGCCATGATATGTAAACGGTTCAGTTTTAGGTAACGTATCCTCTGTCATCTGCAGAGAATGAGCACTATTTTCCAGAGCAGAAATATGACCTCTGATTTTGTGGTGCTGATTTTCACCTCTTCTGCTCCACAGTCATCAGCAAACTGGTTCAGTGGATGCTGGGAATCACAGTCAATTGAAATCAACAAGACAATCAGTGTACAGGATACCATGTGAACCTCGACTGCACCTTAATATCCAGTCCATGGAAATCACAAGCAGGGGGAGGAGACAAGACACAGCTTTCAATATTTGATGTTCCAATATATTAATTTAAAAAAAAAATCCAACTTTTATAAGTTATCAAGGAGTCTGAAACCGAAAAAGAAATGTGGGTCACTCGGCCATTTATCCTTTTTGAGTGCATTCAACTTAAAACTTAAAATAAGAACACAAACTCATCTGTTCATACAAGCAATGAATATCATGCAGGAATCACTCTGGGACCCTTTGTTGTTGTAATACGTTCCAAAAGACTTTCCAAGGTACATATTCCCATACCTTCACCAGGTACACAAAACATGCAGACAGTCCGGGCAAACTTCCACAGCCCCTACAATGGAAACTCCTGTAATATCCATACAAGGGCATAAAGCTAATTGGCTGTACCCTGGCCAGAATGAAATCTGCAATGCTTCTGCTTTTTCAGACAGTTCGCTATGCACTGACATTTTCCTTTTAGCATTCTGGCATAGGCTTTCTCAAAAAGGCTGAGTGCCTCATATGCATGTATCCCTTAATACATTCTCCTGTCCCCATTTTTGAAAACTGAGATCATCAACCTAGTTTAACAGTCCAAAGGTACTGCATCAGCCTTCCAAGCTACATTGAAATGATAGGTTAACCACATGTCCGTAAAAACATTGAGCACCTATAGCATTTCATATAGATCTCATCCTCTGTGACAGACTTGTCACGATGGAACTGTTTAACTATCACACTGACCTCATCTGCAGAAATAAATCGAATTCCAACATACACTTCTGGCAGTATGTCCTCTAAGGACTGAAAGCCTATTAATTTGAGGAATTCCTTGAAGAGTAGCTTTTAACTCCCAGCAATGCTGACAGACACTAGAGTCACTGATTCTAAACCATTAATGAAAATAAAAAGACTGGACAGTTTTCGTTTCCCCTCCCTGCATGACTGAATAGTTTACCAAACCTCTTTGAAGTTACTTAACATAATTCAGTTAAGATAACCAGATTCTCCAGCTTGAGTATCTTAACGTAGCAGCAGATGTCAGCGATTATCCATCAGTAGAGTTACTCTTGGTAAAGATAGTCCTTTTGTAGAAAACCCCATTTATAGGGCAGTTGCCTATTCTCTTATGCAACACAATTATTTGAGTATTGTGTTATGTTCCTCATACATTATTTTGAAATTAATAAGCTGTTAGCAGGGTTCAGCACAGGTATTGTCTTGTCTGTGGTAATGAATCTGCTCTTTTTGAATTCCCTAAATATGTTTGGTCCAAACTAGTTCAGAGAAACAAGTGGTTTCCACCTTTTTAGGCCAGACAAAAGCCTTTGAAACTGATAATTAAACCCTGTTTTTCTTCCAGCTGAAACACAGTGGCCTTTCCTTGCACTACATAAACTGGTTTAAAACTGGTTTAAAAGCTGTCCTAGTGGGAGCACTCAAATAGTCAAATGGAATGAGGCCACAATCTAGGCTCATTAGTGGTAGAGTTCTGTAGGATTTCATACTGAGATCTTTATAGTTTACTAAATTTGTAAATGGTATGTCCCTGACTATGATCAGTCTGTTAGTCTAATATGCAACCGATTCTGAAATACTTTGTTTTGATCTTAGACTCAAAGAAGTAACTGCTGAGTACTCTGCTTAAAAGCAATTTTCTTCAAGTTACGTATTGGATAGAATAGAAAGGAATCATCTAGTCTCCACACAAACACTATAAAAACAAAAAAACATGATATTTTCACCTAGTGTAACAGACCCTGACCTGCATTCATAGATAATTTAGCAAAATGTGCAGACAAATTAGTAGATGTAGCTTTGGCACATGGACAGTAAACAATTTATTATTTATTTATTGATTTCCAGTTTGATGACCAGGGAAGTCCACTGGCCCTAGTGAGCCTGTTTTCAGTGGAGGACCAGGGAGAAAAGCTGCAAAATACAATAACGAATGTCTATGGAATTCTAACAAGAGCAATCATAGGTTAGTACTAGGCTAACTGCTCCTGTGGGCTATTTTCAGCCTAGCCAATTACCCCATGTGAGACTCAAACCCTGCACCTTATGTTTGTAAGGTAAACACCTTAACCATTATGCCAACCTCCCACCCCTTATGCCAACCTCCCACCCCCAATCAGGGTATTATCGTAACAATCAGAACAATAACATAGTAAAACACACAATAACATCGCAGCAACATAGCAATAACATAGTGAAACACACAATAACATTGCAAGTCATACATATGGTTGCATTCAGACTGATAACAGTAACTAGACAGATGAATTTCCTAGATAATAATGAATAACAGTGTGGCTATATTGGTCCATGATTTGATATTAGAAAGTATTTTCAGGTAGCAGTGAGGAACAGGAGTGTGAAGGGATATGGTTAGGCTGGAAGGTTATAGGAGCATTCCCATTAAGAGTAAAGGTAGTAATGGTAGCGTTTTCAAGTTTTCAAGTTTCAGTTCGGAGAAATACACAGTCTGCTTGTATAATGAGTAAAATTGAGTGTTAATCAGTTTATGGAAATGATTGCATAATGTTAAAGAAATTAAGAATTACGTGCAAATGAGGCACATAGATTATACAAATTATGACACCATACACGTGATGTGATTCAGAAATATATAATGTTCACTGTGCTGTGCTGCAAGCCTCTTCTGATCACTGGGGTGTTTCCTATGAATATGGTAGGAGTTGCAATAGCTATAACCAGACCAGATATGTTAGTGCCATTCTTTGGAGTCTGCACTCAGGACATTGTGCTTCACGGATATCCATGCCCCTGGAGAAGGTACCATCACTGCCTGTTGTACCAGCACCTAATGGATCAGCAGATAGCAGAACAGATAGGGGGTAGACATGGAGATCATAAGATGCTAGTCACACAAAAATGGAATCAGAGGGATGTGTAGAATTCCCATCCCACTAGACACAAAGCTATGTGTAGCACTAACCAATGTAGCTGCAGAGAACTTTCAGCAACCATGTCGTGCATTTTACAACATCTGCCTTTTGGATCCTATGCCACTTCCTCAGCATGTCAAAGAATATATCCTGACCACCTGGACTGCAGGGTACAGAACCAGAACTATGTACGTGTTTTACAACATAGCTCATTTTTCTGAGGTCCTAGAAAGTATAGATTACACAAACATTCCCTAAAGGTCCCACCTGGTCCACAAGGGTTGAGCTGCATCAGGACAAAGGACTTCTAGTCTCTCAATTACTAGGTGGTGAGCAATACCCAGGGCATTATATATCATGTGCTATTGCATTACTCTGGTAATTCCCATGATTTACACTTATGGCATATATTTGACTATACCACTGGTTTGAACGTTTAGACAACTGAAGGCATATTTTCACAGGTTGAGTGCTGCAGTATGCAATAGACACCTGCAACATGATGCAAAATGGCACTGTGTAAACAGCTACAGTAGCAAGGAAGCATTATTTTAGGACCCATCATAGCAGTATGATCAGCAATGGAAGAGCAGACTGTTGAAACTAGTGACAAAGACATGGCAGTGATGCCATGGGAGATGCAGAGGTGGGTGCAATACACTGTGGTGCTGATGTAGTGGCATCTGCTTTACAATTATGGGTCATGAAAAACACAGTACTGAATAAAATGAAACGTGTTATCATACCATGATATTCAAGGCAGCCTATGGATTGACCATGCTATGCATTAGAAGTAACCATTCCCATGCAGATCAAGATGTGGGCAAGGCACAGTTGTTACCACTCAAACAGGTAGTTGGGTGACACAGTGACAGCTAACAGTAATACTATAATATGGAGTAGGGTCATGACAGATTAATTTAAAAGTCACATACTGTGCTAGGAGGTAGTGAGGAATCAGGAACTTTGTCTTAAAGGGTTTGGGGGAGGATCTTACATCTCAGGATCACTAGCCTGCATTCTCAGGTATTCATATGGTCCATGGGAATTAAGATGTAAAACTATATGATTCAATACAGACACCCTGATAGGGTGTCCCATGTCAGAAGCTTACAGAGCTTTGTCACCCATAACTATCTGTAAGCAGGTGTAGTGTTCCATAGCACCATTTCTGAGCAGCCTTGTGAGGATTCCATTTTTCAAACCAAATAGTAGCAGTGTCCACAACTAGATGTCAGGCTGTGTTGCCATGCCTGGCAGAAAAAATGTCTCAGGAATGGTTTATATGTTCTGAGATGACTTGGCATGTTTTCAACCACCTCTCATCTGGGCATCCTATGTCCATGAACTTGACAAACAGTACAGACAGAGCAGATAGCAATTACCATATGTCACATCAAAGGACCCAAGCTGGAAAGATTTGACACCAGGGGTTACAAGATGTAAACTAGACTTTGGAAATAGGCACTGTCTTTGCATCTTTCAATTTCCTGGCTCTCATTTAGGGGTCTGCCAGCCAAAGTCCTTTGAAAATACTTAAAATTTAGGCATGAAGTAATGTGCTCTGACCAGCTTTCTTCTTTACATGATTAATTAGGGGGCAGGGAGGAGAATCAGCCGGGTTTCACAGAGCTAACATGTTGGCCATATATACCATCCTTATTACAAACTGGCAATGGAAGATACAGGCACTGTTAGAGAGTTTCACTGCGAATCCACCTAGGCAGGCTGGTGGTGACAACAACTGGAAGTAAAGGAGGATTTTGTCGAAGTTTAAATCCCATCCCTATACTTCTGAAAATGACATTTTGTTTTATATGAATGGTTATTGATTTCCAGTGCTTTACCACTTTTCTCTAGATGTTATGATCTCTGCAGAAGCTTTGGTGCTGCCCTGTGCACAGAATCTATGGACATATGTGTCAGAACCATTGTATGACATTTTGAAGGTTAGACTGCCTTATGACACTAAACTCTATAGCACTTTGGACAACCTGACCATACCAAAGTTAGGGGACTGATGCAGGTGAACACAGTAGTTAGGATGTGCATTGCTCTGATATGGAATGAATTTGTGGGCTTCATGAAGATAGAACTGTGTAGATGGTTGTTATAGTACAGTAGACTAGGGCCTGCCTCATTACATAAGGGGAAAGGCTCAGTCAGTTGGAGTTCCTGTATCTAAAATTCAACAGGTAACAATCAAGGGCTTCTGGTCCATGTACTATACAATAACTTAAATATTTATGCATAGATTTAGCATTAAGCAGAGAGATACTAGCCTTTGTTTAAACCCAAGGTCAGGATAATACTTACCCTCCACGGATCCACGGTGGGAAACCTGTGAGAGAGTAGATACTTACCTGGCATGGGGAAATACCATGATGAAGAAGGTGGTTTTTCCAGGGTAAGGCTCTTCCATTGCACTTCAGTTGGTTTGACCCCTGTGATTTCCCCTAATTTGTGAAACTACAAGGCATTCTCTGATCCATTACCCATTCTAGGGATGTAAACCTCATATGTGACATGAACAAAACATGTGGGAAGGACAGGTATGTGTCTCAGAGATTACCCCTTCTCTGGAACATGTGAAACACGGCAATTCCCTAAGACTATTCAAATGCAATTTGGAACAAAGGTTGGGAAATCGTAAATTCACCCCTGGCTTGTTGCCTGTGGCCCTTATGGGCAGGGGGAGTTAGTAGATGTCCTAAGGCAGAGGCATATACCAAAGCCATTCTAGCCTGTGGGCATTGATAACTGGGAAAACTGGGGATGAATAGCTAAATTTTAAAAAGGTCTAGGGCTGTTAGCCTAGTAACCTCCTATGATCCTGTGATCTTAGTACACCTAGCATGCGCACACATGTCCCAGCTGTCAGGATATGATGATATTTAATAATTTTATACATTTTGAAAGTTTAAGTTGCATGAGTTTATTGATACTGAGTAAGGAGTGACTTTGACAATGGGATGTAATTATATGTGGTGCTTTTATTCACAGTTAGGTTTTATTATTATTTATGGTTCTTTGTGAGCTCGTGATATATGTTAGCAATTTCAGTTGTTTGGTGTTCTTTAATAAAGACTTTATAAAATTGTCACCAGAGACACCAGCAGCAATGTCTGCTTCCAGTCCCCATATTCCATGTCATTGTACAGGTGTTGCACATCTCACAGTCTTTCCACAATACTGCTAGTAACAGCTACCTGTGCCTGAATCACTGACCTGATATCTACTGATTTATGTCGAGTGTTGTACCCAGATCAGGGACTGATCTGAAGTCATTGTAGTGTGAAGAATTCCTCCACCTCTCCCTTATAGTGGTTAAGCACACATCAAAGGCAGTGTGAATGTCAAAGGCTGTGTGAGCTGGGATCCTCTGGTAGGGCTAACATTTATAGGAAGGCCACACTATACTAGTGATTTTATTTCAGCCTGTTCATAGGGAATTCTGATGTTAATGGTGTGGATAAGCCCTCCCATAGTAGTGTTACAAACATGAAACTGTGTCATCTGTATATACCATGTGTGCTTACTGTTATCATCAGCTACAGGATACATGCTGACATCAGGGATATGCTATTCTGATGTGCTAATGCCGCCAACAGTAGAAACTTTGAAAGCATGAGTACATGATACCTTTGGCAGCTCTCAGACATGTATCTATCCCCCAGTGACACACATAGTGTTAGACAACTCTACATGTGTATAGGACATGGATACATACTTACCTTGGCATGAGAGCTGATGCAGTTGCAGCTCAGAGGTACTTGAAAGGACAGATGTGTATAAGACCCTTTGTTAATCAGTCCCATTATGAAAGGCGTGCACTGTATCACAGAGATGCAGCACTAGCCTGATGTATCCTCTACTGATACTCAGGTGGTTATTCCTAGCCCAGCTCCTATATGCTGCCCATCTCTGGGTATTAAGGTCCACTTCCCAGACAGGAATAACTGTAACTCCTCCATCTCTGTGAGACATTCTGTTTTTGTGGACTATTCCTCTGATGGACATGTTCTTGGAAATGCCATGCACCTTGTCCTTTAAATGAAATATTGCTTATCCTGTATCACACCTCTTGCAGAGACCTATTGTGAACCTACAGCCTTTACTTCCTGCACCACACCCTGTCACAACTGGTCCTGCTCCAATATACAAATGACACTGTGCCCATGATATGCATACCATACCTGTGGTGGGCCTGTAATTACACCTCATTCTTCTGGTTGGTTACATTTTCCACCAATTGCTTCTCTTCATAAGATCATAGGAGATTACTAGGGTATTTGCCCTGAGGCCCTTATACGCCTAGCCAATAGTTTAGCCCATGTTTAGACAAATCAGCACCCAATGCCCCTGTTCAGCAGGGACATGGGTGGAATCCCGGGGGTATATTTTCTGTTTCCCATCCAGTTATCCAGGTTGTGCTTAAAAAGGGGTAAAGAGATACTCTGCTTAATGTGGAGAGGGAGTCTATTCCATAGATGGAGGAATCTCTGGGAGACAAATATGTCCCACCAACAAGTCTTGTTCATGTCACAGACCAGGCTGAAGCTGCGCGTGTGAGTTACGTGAGTGGAGCTTGACTTGCAGATATGCAGCAGTCTCATCAAGGTGGGGTCTATGATCATCTTGTATGCCAGACAGACGTCATCTCTGAGGAGTCTGTATGAAACTGAGCAGAGGGATAAGACTTTTAGCCTATCTGTATATGGTAGATGTTTGAGGCCCTGGATTCTCCTGGTGAGGAACCTCTGTGGTCTCTCCAGCTGCTGCATGTGCTTTGCAAGGTACATGCCGAAAGGGGCATTGTAGTTGATAATGGGCCTTATAAGGGAGGAATACAGGGATGTTATGACCTCCTTTCCCTGGATAAGATGCCCTCATTTATGAGGTGGGCCATGTAAAAGGCTTTCCATACAACAGAAGCAACATGGAGGTCAAACGTCAGGTTGCTATCCTTACTAACTCTTGGGTGCCCATGGCAAACTTTGTACGCATGTGGGCTACATATCAATGAATGATTGTATCAGGTTGTCTGTGAACATTATCCATCTATGACCACTGACTCCACTTTCCCCATTCTGCAGAGGGTAGCAGGCCCCTGTACCACTGTGCCCAACCACCCCATATACACCCTGCTGTTATAGCATGGGCTTACTACTCCCTCCCTACTTCTACAGCTTTCCAGTTGTTATATGCCTGCTATTTCAAAGTACATATCAGTACAGTTTTGTTAATATGATAAAGTTTATTCAAGGCAAGGTAGTAAAGTAGTACCCATTAGAAGCATTCAGGCATTTGTAATCTAAGTAAATGAAATGGTATAACCTATGCTGCAATATGAATCTATTTTGTTTGCTGGCAAGTGGCATGCTTTCTTTCATTAGAACTGACAAGTTTAAGAAAACTTAAGAGTCCTACTAGGGTAGCCAAGTTTTTCGGAAGTCTATTTGTTTGAATCAGAGGATTTGACCAGTTCTGTGAAACCTAATTTACTCAAAGGGTTTACTGTAAGATAATTATCTATTTATGTCCAAAGTGCAGTAGCCCTGCTGTTGAGATTGTTAGTAACAGCAGTGCAGGGAGCTACAGGGGGTGGTGGATAGTGCCCCCCACAGAAGTACAATTTTTTAGAGTCCAGATAACAAACTTTTATCTCTGTATTGTATACAATGCAAGTAAAAAAAAAACTTTGTCATTCAGACCATACAATGAAAAAGTGCATAGCTGAATGAAATTATATTTCTTCAAGCTCATGGGTAAACATAACACAGAAAAAGAAAAACACATAAACACATGAAATAATATACACACACACAACACAGAGTCCAAGCCAAACAAAGCTCCATCTCCACAATGGAAAATCTCAGTCCAGTTCCACCAACCCAACAAAAACAAAAATCAAATATCCTGATCAGCACATATCCAGCAGACAAACGGGTTCCTTCATCCATCCTCAGTTCTACTCTCCATCCGGAGGCCTGAATGGCCATGACAGGTCAACAATCACAGTCTCCATTGTCCTCCAAGATCACCCTTCACCATCCATATTGTCCAAACCTCATGTCCGCACCAGTATATCGGTCCAGTTCCCTCCATCAAAACTACATCCAGATCCAGCACAATACCATCTGACACCAACAGACACCATCAGACACTTGGATCTCCACCATCCGCACCTCTCAGCGCACCTCCCACACATAGGTCTGAACAGCCGCAACCAGACCAACCATCCCAGCCACTCCAGCTGCTCTCAGCTACTCCAAACAAGTCCAACGGTCTGAATTGTCCAACAGACACCATGGCTGCATCTTACTACACATCTGGCCACAGGAAGACTCCAAAAGAAAAATGGACACGTATCAATACATACTGACAACTCCTGCATGAGCATGGCACGAACAACAAAAGGAACAATGGGAGTGGAAGAGGCAGCTGCCACATAAGGAACTGCCATCTTGTCATCACCCAATACTCACCGAATGCAATAAGTATCTTGCAATACACTTGGATACCATGAAAAATATGTATGTTGTAACTAAAAGTAAGATTAAGTCATTAATTTTAATTTGAAGGTATTATTGTAAATGGAAAATAAAATAGGTACTTCAAATAAATATATATATATATATATATATATATATATATATATGTGTGTGTGTATGTGTGTGTGTGTGTGTGTGTGTGTGTGTGTGTGTGTGTGTGTGTGTGTGTGTGTGTGTAAATATATATATATATATATATATATATATATATATATATATATATATATATATATATATATATATATATATATATATATATATATATATATATACACACAATGACATATCCACTAAATATGTATGTATATACAAACATATCTCTCTCTCTCCCTAAACTACAGTCCGAGTCACTACACACACTACCCTACCCGACCCTAACTCCGAACTATCACACACTCAACTTGCTTGTCGGGTCGTTTTTTCTCTCGGTCTTCTATGTGTCAGAAGTGTCGGTTCGGTTATAAAGGGGGCCCATATATATATATATATATATATATATATATATATATATATATATATATATACACATATAAATATATATATATATATATATATATATATGGGTCCCTATCAAATGATAGAAAGCTCATTTGATAGAAATTCATTTCACTGACACCATAAGATAGAAAAAAACTCATTTGACTGAAACTCAAAACACTGAAAATGTTATATGCTCTTTTCCCCATGGTAGTGTGATCCTGGAGTTAGTATATATAGTTAGGGGGAGTGTGGGGGGCACAGCCCCCCACAATGGAGGGTGTAGCCCCCCATAGTTTATGTAAATATTTTCTCCAGTTATTCATTGTAGTTATAAGTATCCATGTGTAGGGTTTAAAATGTACAAAGTATGTGGGGGGATACACCCCTCACATTGCCCTAACTATATATACTAACTCCAAGATCGCACTGCCGTGGGTAAAAGGGCATATAGCATTTTCAGTGTTTTGAGTTGCAGTCAAATGAGTTTTCAGTGTTTTGAGCTTTCTATGTTTTGGTTTCAGCCAAATGATTTTCCATCAAATGAGTTTTCTATCATTTGATAGGGACCCATATATATATATATATATATATATATATATATATATATATATATATATATATATATATATATATATGTGTGTGTGTGTGTGTGTGTGTGTGTGTGTGTGTGTGCATGTACAATGACACAGTGAAATACACTATATATTTAAGCATCTTGCATGTAAGAATTCAAAACAGCATTAAAGATTGTGTGCAAACAGCCACAAAAAAAGTAGGTGTGATACTACTTTTACACCCATTGTGCCATCACCCCAGTTGACATTTATACTGTGCAGTGGTTGCCTTTGTAGGTAGAAGTGAGCAGTGCAGATTTTATATGGCTATAAGTGAGTGCCTGGGTGTAACACCCTCCATTGAGAAATGCTTATTCTAAGGAAACTTAAAATTGTTACTAATTATATGTCATCTTGATGGCCTCAGAGAGTTGCATCTTACAGAAGTGCCGATTGTTATACATTTTGGAGACTCAGAAAAAAAAATTGCATTCTGTGGAGCTGCTAGACAGCTTTATTATGTAAGCGTCTGATGAAGTATCCATATAATTTGCAAAATGAAAGCGCTTAACTCGTATAACAAAGGCATGATACTTCCACATTTTACTCACTTTGATTTCTTTCTATGATGAACTCTGCTGTTATTTAGGGAGAAGCTCCTAAACAGGCTGCTTTAGGGTCACAGGGTCATAAGCACCTCCTAGGTTATTGATCTGTAAGGATCTTAACAAGCTTTGCCTTGCATTCCCATGGTAATTAATGTCACTTATATTTCACAATATGAGTATCCAAAGATGGGCTGAAAAGTACGTTGGAGTAATTACACAGAACTACATTTCCCCTATATGTGGGTGCTAGTGGTGCTAAACTGAGGATGAACTGGCATTTACTCATCCATTTGTCCAAATTACATTCAAATAGAGTGTATGAGAAGTACTCTACTTGATGGGGAATGAAATGTGATGTGTCCCTATCGCTCTCCAGCATGTCCTATTAATTTTGCAAAAGTGCTTGAGGGCTCTTAACTGGGTGTTTATGATACACCTGAACTTGTGGCTCTGTAATAAGTCTGACAGAGTAGAATCTTTTGACACACTATGAGCAAGGCAGAGTTTATCTGCCAAAATGATACTGAGAAGACAGACATGACTTTGAGATGGTCTGCATAGTTTTTGTGTTTTACCCCCATTATTTGTTTTAGTGAGAAAGCATTGTGGTCATTCCATTTGTGACAAGTGTTTGGACACGTACATATAGAAAGGGGCATTATACTCAATGATCAGCCTAATGAGTGCCAAGGGGGTGTTATCAATGAGATAGTTACAACAGGATTCATGCTTACTAAACGATATGATTATACATTTTTGGCATTTTTGTTTTAGTCTATGATTTTGACAACTATTTGTTTGGGACAGGCTTTCTTGTTGGATCCTGATGTTCTCTGGGAAGTTCATCATGGTGCCAATGTTGTAGTCATCTGCAAACATAGTCATCTAGAAACCTTTAATATTGGCGTTGACCTCCTAGAAGTAAATACCAAAAAGAAGTCACTCAAGTACTGAACCCTGGGGCACTCTCATAGTGACGGGTGGTTCAGAGGAGGTACAGCCAACCACTGTTACTTCCAGGGTTCTATTTGTAAGCCAACTTGCTATCTAATGAGTTACATACGGGCTAACATTTAGGTGGGAAAGTTTATCAAAGATGCCTGAGTGTGTGATGGTGCTGAATGCATTTGCAAGGTCCAGCTGTGCAGTGTGCACTGATTTACCTTCATACATTGCCTCAGGGCTTTTTTGAAGAAGTCAGCCAGAATAAGTAGGCAGGACCTGCCCCTGCTAAATCTAAACTGGGTTGGGTGTAGCAATTGTAGGTTACCTATATCCCTATTATTAGTTCCACAATATAATTCCATAATATAATTCCATTGCATTGAGAAAGAATGATGTTTTCATATCTTGATCTGATTTTAAAAATATTTTAACAGACTGTGCCTGCTTTAGCTAAGGTCTTTGATCCTATATTAGTAATTATACAATGACCCCCATTAATATTCTAAAACATGCACACTGATTGGTCAGCGTGCACGTTGTAAATCGGAGTTATACTAATGGAAAAAGGTCCAGTTGCCCGGACTTTTTCCATTAGTATAACTCTTTTTTTAAAGCAACGGAGAATGCAAGATCTCCGTTGCTCTTTACACACTGTCTCGCAATGTTAAATGAGTTTAACATAGTGAGACAGCTTTAAAAAAAGTAACTGAGATCTTCCTATCTCCGTTGCTTTTTTTAAAGGTGTCTCGCTATGTTAAATAGGTTTAACATAGCGAGACAGCTTTAAAAAAAGCAAAGGAGATTCTCTGTTGCTTTTTTTAAACTTGTCTCGCTATGTTAAACTCCTTTAACATAGCGAGACACTTTGTAAAAAGCAACGGAGATCTTGCTTTCTCCGTTGCTTTTTTCAAAACTGTATCGCTATGTTAAATGGGTTTAACATAGTGAGACAGCTTTATAAAAAGCAACAGAGATTCTCCGTTGCTTTTTTAAAAGCTGTCTTGCTATGTTAAACTTCTTTAACATAGCGAGACAGTTTGTAAAAAGCAACGGAGATTTTGCTTTCTCCATTGCTTTTGCCCACAGCTCTGATGTACTGCGTAAGCATACGCATGTGCAGTACATCAGACCTGCTGCAGAATACCAGACAGCTGCGGAAGGGCAGCAAAGAGGCATTATACAATGCCATTATTTAAAAAAAGTATTTTTTTCTTAAATAATGTCATTGTATAATAGCAATAACCCACACCTGGGTTAGAGAATGAAAGATAATTGTTTTCATTTTTTGGTCCAATTTTAAATTCATTTTAACAGTCTGTACCTGTTTTTGCTGAGGTATTTAAGTCTATATTAGTAATTCTAATACATAGTTGCACTAAATTTTGCTATTTAAGTGGTCTAATTTTTGGTATTAGACCCTAGTATCATTCTTATGTAATAAATGTATGTCAGGCTACTTCAGGACTAGTCTTTGCATTAAGCCAGTTCCACACCAATCAACTGACAGGTGAGGGTCTAATTGTATTTCTGTCCTACCCACGTTGTTGTAGTTTTGTTCTTAAACCCAGTGTATCTATTGTTGTCTGCCCCTTATGATATTTTGACAACATAAGTCCCTCCCTCTCCCACTTTATTGGTTGTTGATAATAAGCACATAGGTATCATTTTGCAAATTTTCTTCCCTTAAATTACTCAGCAGGCTAAATGACCTTTGATAAAATTGTTTAATATTGAGTGCACTGATACTGCTTGCTCTAATTTAGCATTAAATTAGTGAGTTTTTATTTTACTATAATTAGTTTACCAGTACTTTTGTTGGCAGAAGAAAGTTTCCAGCCTAGCTGTTTTGCACTGAACTTTAAATACTCAGTAGCAAGTGCAAGAAACAAAGAGAGACTGGGATTTTGGACACAGATCTTCAAGGAGAATAACAATAATCGTACAGAATATTATATTCATAAAGTTGCAGAAAGTATTCTGAAAACTAAACCAACACAGAAATGGAGAAAGGAAATTCTGCCAATAAGGATATCTACAATTAGGGATACATACAATCAATAGGCAAGAGGGGGGTTAAATTTACTGGAGAAAACTGGCAAAGGAATCAAGGTACTGGGAGCAATCAACTAGAGAGAAAAAGATGACAGAATGGGAAGAAGACAATAATTTATTTGCAATGCAGTTTATTGATTGCCTTTCCTACCAAGGGTTGCTATAAAAGTATAGGCAAAGAGGAAGAAATAGGGGGCCCAAAATGAAAGACCAGCACTGACAGAGTTTTTAGTAGAATCTAGAACAGAAGCTGCTGTTAAAAAATGAATAATTAGTACAGCACATACATTATTGCATGTTAACTATAAGAATCAATCAGAGGAGGTTACAAAGGATTGGGAAGAGAGACTGGCTAAGCAATTCAGAAAGAAACAATTGGGGGATCTATGTATGTCTCCCAAATATGCAACAGAGTCTAGTAGGTTTAGGATCTTTGCGTGTTTACATAGGTATTTTTATACCCCAAGTAGACTCGAAATAATTTTTCCTGGGTAGATAACAAATGTTGTAGGTGTGATGGGGAAGAAATAGATAATTGGGAACATATTTTCTGGAAGTGTAATGAGTTGGCAGAGTACAAAAATTCCCTGGAGAGTACCAGAAATACTGGGTGAGCAAACTGGTATAACTAAGTTAATGATTTTTTTGAGCTATGATACAGAATTACAATTGTCCAGACATAGTAAGGCATTGCTGAGTCTAATTATGGTGGCTGCCAAAAAAGCAACTACTAGAAAATGGAAATTGAAGTCTAAACCAACTGTACAAGAAGTAGTGAATATAGTAACAGAGATAAAACCACTGGAAATGAGATCTTTAAAAAAGGGTAGGAGCAAATTACATAGAAAAAACAGGAGTTGTGGGAACAACATATGCAGAGGAGGAATGCAATTTAAAAGAAGGCAGGATTTGAATAAGCTATGTAATGTTTAACTGACAGTGACTGGATAGATTATAAGTGATGTATAATGTTTGCAACAAAATGTATGTCAGTATGGTTTGTTTTAATTTATATAAACATAGTATTACCTATGTCATAAGTGATCATTTAATAAAGATGTTTCATGTTTAAAAAAATAATAATGTGGCACTGTGGCACAGTGGATAGCATTGCCACCTCACAACAAGAGACTCTCCAATTCAGTTCTTGGCTTGGAGGGCCTTGTTTCTGTACAGAATTTGCAGGTCCTCCCTATGTTCATGTGGGTTTTCACTAGGTGCTCTGGTTTCCTCCCAAATTCCAAAGACATGCAGTAGGTGAACTGGACACTCCAAAGTGGTCATAGGTGTGAGTATGCATGTGAGTGTGTGGTATGGGAGATCAGCTGCCATAGGGCAAGCCATCTAGCAGTGTGATCCCTGGCTGTAGTTGATTGTCACTGTTGGGGTGACACCCAAAACCTATGTACAAAAATGGGAAAAGGGGTTGTAGATGGGTAGATGCATAGATGGATGGATGGGTGGATGGATGGATGGATGGATGGATGGATGGATGGATGGATGGATGGATACACTTTCCAGCTAATACACACCAGAGAAGTTTCACCAGTGCCATATATTATTGTTTTATCTAATTTGATCCCCCATTTCCAGTCTTAATAATGACATATGTGTGGCATAACACTCATGATGTTTTAGTAGTTTCATGTCATTTAGGATTCTAACTGCCTTCATAACCAGACACCTTTCCTTCATCACTTGATCATATTACATATATCCTCAGATACTAAACTATTTCCTTTGTTGTCATTTCTAATTGCCTTCCATACTCAGGTTACAGGTGGTGTTATTTCTCTTATAATGGCTGCTGTTTTTAACCTTCTAAGGATATGCACTCCTCCAGAAATTATTACCTTCCTCTAAAGACTGCCCTGAAAAAAAAAATAGTTTTTAGAGGAATTCCACCAACTTTTGTAGACTCCCACACAGTTACATTGCCTGGACTATTCCCAAGTCCATGCAGCATCTGTGGCCATGGCATAGCCACCCCTGCTATATGATCACTACCCTCCACATAAGGCAATACCTCTTTGTCAACAGGGTTAATGGTTTTCATCCTATTGTTTCCCATCTAGTAGTAGGGTGCGCCTAAGGAGAAATGAGCACTTTCTCAGCACGGACATGTCTACAGATTCCTCTGTTTATTTCAAATATATTTGATTCAATATCATGAGTGTTTCACACACACACACACACACACACACACACACACACACACACACACACACACACACACACACACACACACACACACACACACACACACACACACACACACAGTTTTATGACCCAGTGACAATTGCCTTAGACATGGCATGCCTGTAGTGCTGGTATATTTGGATATGTCTAAGACATCTGACACTGTCCCTCATTCTGCTATCGATAATGCCATTCCCATGCGCAACATTAATCCAGGCATTGTTTGCTAGGTGGCTAACTGGTTTTGGGGCAGATTGCAGAGAGTAATGATAGCAAATTTCACATCTAGCTGCCTTGAAGTGAATATAGGTGTCCCCCAGGGCTGATTTCTAGGTCCAGTATTGTTCAGCCAGGTATTTTCATTTATTCCTAAGATGTCCAATGTTTGGTAATGGTCACCATATATGAGGAGGGTAGTGATCATATAGCAGTGCTCAAAATAACACAATCACATAACAACTATGGGACTGCCTCTACTCATACAAAATAGCTAAGTCATGGAATACCCTGTCATTAAGCTTACAAAACACCCCCCTGCTGTACTTCCTTTAAAACAAAAATAAAATACTATCTTAAAAGCAAGTGACTCTGTCATTGTAGTACCCCTGGATAACTCCTCTCTCCTATTATGTCCTCAGCTGCATCCATGTATTTCTTTTTAGCTGATTGTTTCTATTCTTCAAGGTTATAGTTAATCATCTCCTGTTTAGATTCGATTCTTTCAGTACTTCATATTTCTCTTTGTTACTCACTCTATTAGCTCTGCATGTACTCAAATTTCTTCATTAGGCATGCTTGCTGTTTCTGTCTCAATTTTCACCCAGTTATCAAAATATCTGTTGTATACATGTTCCATTTTGTTCCTATGATGTATTTTTTCTTATCTAGTTTTCACTATTTTTGTTAAACTTACACTTATGTAATGTAATTTTTTTCACAAGCATCTACGTATCTCTATGGTTGTTTATCTGTCTTTGCAGCCTTTCTCCCTGGGGTCTCCACTGACAATGGGCTACTAGCCCAGTCAGACACTACCCGGTAAACAAATGTAAATAAATAAATAAATAAATAAACAAATAAATAAATAAATCATCATCAACACCCCTTTTTCCATTTCCTTCATTGGGCCGGGGTGTCGTGTCAGCTGCTGCCGTCTCTCTCTTTATTTATTGCCACTCTCCTGCCTTCTTCGACAATCATGCCTGTCACAGGTGCTCTCTCACACAATCCATTCACCTTGTTTCTTCTTGTCTTCTTGGTGTATTTTTCTCTGGGCTGTCTTCTGCTTTTCTGCACACATGCCCAAACCAAAGTAATCTGTTCTCTTTGACCTTTTCTGCAACTGGAACTACTTTGGCTTCTGCTCGTATGTCCTCATTTCTTCATCTGTCCCACAGAGTGCATCCTACCACCCATCTCAAGCACTTCATCACCATCACCTCTAGCTTCCTCAATTGTTCTGCCTTTACTGCCCAGATATCTGTACCATACAATAGTACTGTTCACACCACTGCTTTGTACACCTTACTTTTCAGCATCTTTGGCATTCTTCTGTCATACACTACCTCTGACACTCTGTGCCAGTTGGCTGCAGCCTCTCTGATTCTAACTTTGACCTCCTCATTCAGACTTCCCTTCTCCTCAAGTACTGCAACCCAGATACATGAGGCTGTTAACTGGTTCTACTATTTTCCCTTCTATCTCCATTGTCAGCTTCTTCTGACCTCCACCATTTGCTGCCATTACAACTGTCTTATCTGTGCTTAGTTCCATCCCATGTGCCTTCAGTTTTGCATTCCATTCTCCTATCCTTTGCTGAAGTTGTAGCTCAGACTCTGCCTGTAATGCCACATCATCTGCATACAGTAACTTTGTTGATCTGTCCTCTCCAACCTGTTTGCTAATGTACTCCATCACTGGTATGAACAGCAGTGGGCTCAGAGGTCAATCCTGATGCACACCCACTCCCACTAGGAACCCCCTCTGTGAGAATAAACACTGTTCAGACTTGAGTTATTTGGCCCTTGTACATAGCCTGCACTAATTCTATCAATGTTTCTGGGATTTTGAACCACTGCAGGACTACTAAAATCAACTTTCTTGGGACCTTGTCATATGATTTCTTCACGTCTAAGAACTCCCAGTTGGACTCTATACTCATCTATAGCTTCTTCTCAACTATCTGTCTCACTGTAAACACTGGGTCAGTTGTGCTGCAGCCTGATATGAACCTCTCTGTGAGACTGAACACTATTCATATTTGAGTCAACAGATTCCTGTTCATAGCTTGCACTAATTCTACCAATGTTCCTGGGACATTGGACCACCTCCGGACTGCCCAAATCAGCATTCTTGGGACTTTGTCATATACTTTCTTCAAGTTTAGGAATGGCCTGTTGGACTCTTTTGTCATCTCTAGCTTCTTCTCGTCTATCTGTTTCACTGGTTCATAAGTTCTTAGGTTCATAGGAGACTACTAGGCTAATGGCTCAAGAGCCCTTACAAGTCTAGCCTGTTTTACCCAGATTTTACCCAATTTTCTATCCCTAGGGAAAGTTAACAAGAGTTACAAGCATAGTTTTGACTGTCTTTACAGACTGCATCTGTCAATAAGGGTCATGACCACCACTCCAGGAGTGAATTTGCAAATTCCTATCCATCAATCCAGATTGCACTTGAAGATGGTCAGGGAATGGATCCGCTTCACATGAGTAGGAAGCCTGTCTCTCCAGGATGATCCATTCATGTCAGAGATCAGCATTAGATCTTTTGAGCAGTAACACTTGTGCAGTTAGTATTGCAAATATGCAACATTTCCATTACGGCTGCATCACTGCAAACATTGAGTAAGTTGTACTGCATCTTGATCTGAATCCAAACTCTGCATATTCACTTATCAATCACCCTCTGCAGATCTTTCATGCAGTGTGACAGAAGTTTGATACCACTGTCCTGCCCACAGTTGTGAACGTCCCCTTTGTTCTCGAATGTTGGCACTAGTATGCTTATTCTTCAGTCATCTGGGATGTGCCTTTCTCTCCATACTGCTATGAATATTCTCAGGATCCATGTCTCCCCTATCTCACACAGTATCTTTATCATATCTGCTGAGACCCTATCTGAGCCTGCTGCTTTCCCTGATATCATTTTCCTTAGAGCGTTTCTTACTTCTTCTGTGGTGGGCTCCTCTTCTTCTCTCATTGTAGACTGTATCTGGGGTGGTACAGACTCTCTGGGGTTTTCTTCATTCAGAAGCTGTTGGAAGTACTTCTATCTGCCTTTGATGTCCTGTGGACTGGCGAGCAAGTTGTTGCTGACATCCCTTATGAAGGGTGCCTGACTAACTTCTTCATTTTTCTGTCTTTCCCTTGCAGCCTAATATAGTTCTTTGTGCCATCTACTGACTTACTTTCCAGAAGATAGTAGAGTGCCTCTGATGCTTGTTCTTTGCTATTGCTTCTCCTTTCTTAGCTTTTTTGTTAGCCAGCTGATATTCCTTTCTAGCCTGGTCCATCTTTTCAGTTGCCCACTTTTTCCTGCACACCTTTGTCCTTTTGACAACTTCTTGGACTTCTGCATTCCACCACCAGCTTTCCTTCTGTACCTTATTTCCATACCTGGCTCATCTGCACATCTGTTCTGTAGTCCTCACACATGCTGTTTTGAAGTACTGTTGTTCTTTTTCAGCTCCACTTATTTTCTCTTCATCTTGAAGTGATAGAGCCCTGAGTAATTCCTTGAACTGCTGTGTTTTCTCTCCAGTGCCCTTTCCTTACTGGGGGGGGGGGTCTACCTGAGTTTCATGTTGGCCACTCTTGTATGTGATCTTGTGACTGTCTCTCTTTCTTAACCATGTGTTGGCTACTTTCAGGCCATTTGCCATACAGATGTCTAGAATGGTCTTGCCTTCTTTATTCCTATTGCCTCACTCACATGGACACTGGCAGTCCTCATATCCTGTTCTGTCCAACATTCTGCATACCACATAATAGGGGATACACAAAATCCAAAAAAGAAAACAATAAAGGCACAGGCATACAATAAATGTTGCATGCCTTTAGAAATTATTATAAACATATTAACAATAAAGGGATTATAGTGTCTAATGGAGCTATAATAGAGGTCTTTAATAAACAGAATACTAATAAAGAGTGCCCAAAGAAAACATAGCTCTGATACTGAGCTTATATGTCTTCTGGAAAAAAAATGAAAATAAAAACATACTAAAGCTCCTAGAAATGATGGAATTGCTTCCACTATGAATGGACAAAACTGAAAACACTGAGGATAGGAATCCCTGAACTGCATTTACAGAACAAACTTCACCAAAAAACACCCTCTGAAGTTTTATTTACCAACACCACAGTCACCTTAACTCAAAGAAGAGGGGCAGTCACCCAAAAAGGGCATCACTGTACGTAGAACTCACTGCCAGTGATTTCCCATGGAGGAACTCTGATTGTCAGTGAGATGAACCTTGGGCAACTGAAGCTCAAGAGTTCAACATTCTTCCATCTGTACATACATACAAATATTTTAAGCACAGGCATTAATGCCCTTCTAGCCTGCCAATATATGAAAACAGTTGTTTCCATATTAAGTGTCCAGGCTGTTCTTAAAACTATCTAAACTAGTGCTTGCTTTAGTGTAATTTGGTAGCCTGTTCCATGCATCGGCTGATCTATCACAGAACCAATTATTCCACTTATCATTGCTAAAGAATCTTTTTTTCATTTTTCCAAGTCTTTTGGGTTTCTAATACCATGACAGGAATGGACCCCATTCCTAAGTTAAATTACAGTTAAAGTTCATGAATTAGTATTGTTTCAATATTTGATGTTATCCAAAAGTGCTCTTTGGAGCACCTGCAATGTTTCCAGTAATGGCTCCTTCTGCAATTCGTATGGAGTTGCATGTATCGGTAACATGTCTAAGTATAATTGAAAATTATTGTTTATAAGAACCATTGCTCCTACTACTAGTAGAACTGTCTAGGTATCTTTCTTCCACATTGCTCTTATTTCTGCCTGCAAATCCTGGTATTTTATGACTTTCTGTATCTTTGTAGGTAAGATACTAGTCACGGGGTGTAGCAATTTCAGTGAGGAATGCTACTTTTGTCTTCTTTTCATAAACTACTATATCTGGTTTTCTCACATCTATTTTTTGAACTGTTGGTAGTGGATGATCCCATGTGATATATCTTTTCTGTGATGCTTTGCGGCTCACGATTCCAGTGCTTTTCAGCTACTTCAGTATTATAATGTTTGTACAATCACCAATACAACAGTCTTGCCACATTATTCTGCCTTTCAGTATACAGTCTTTATAACACTAATATATCACAACCAGCAACATGATGTGTGTTTCCAGTTCTGCTTTACAAAACCTACATTTGTTTGTCTCACCCACATGTTCAATGGACTTTGTAAACCAACGTGTATGTGGTCCACTATCTTGGACTGACAATATTAACCTTTTATCTTTTGGTTTAAATTCACCTCTCCTTAACCATTCCTGTGTTTGATCCTGATCAACATGAGGTTATTCCAGGATCTTTCTATACTTGGAACTATATTTATGCATTTTCCACATTTCTTGCCATCCCATCTGATCCTTCACCTTATATTCTTTATTTTGTTTTGTTTTGTTTTTTGGCACATTCATTTGTTGCCTGATTTTTATCTGCTTCTTGTTTGATTTCATTTCTCATTTGTCTCTGATATGCTTCTGCTAAATTAAGCAGTGTAGTCACCTTACACTTACTCTCCTCATGTTTCAAAACATTCACTATATTTGGAACTTACGAGATCAGCAGATATGTATGCAGTCCCATGATTGCAGATCTATACATGTAATCAATTTTGAGAAGGCCATACCTCCTTCAGAACAGGGAATATATAATCTTGGTATACGCTGATTTTTACAAATCATTTGATGGGCATGAAGCATCCTTGTTATTTACCTGTCCAACCTGTCCAGCAAATTTTGGGGCCAGTCAGTCACTCCAAAACTGTAAGTTAGGACAGGAAGAGCAAATTGGTTTGTAGTTTGGACTTTATTCCTAGATGTCAATACGGTTTTCATTATTAATGTAAGTCTTCTAAAATATTCCTAAGTTTTATTCACATTTGTTCATGTTTTATTGTTGATCCTTCATCAAAAATCAAATATTTATACACTCCTTCCTGCTCAACTTCTTTTATATCACATTCCTGTCTCAAAATGATGTTTTCTTGGTGCTGCAGCTTTCCTGCTTTAAAGGTTGCCTTTGCACATTTGTCAAGACCAAATGACATTGTTATATCATCTGAAGACGTTTTGACCACTTGCAGTTGTGCTTTCAGTTCCTCATCTGATGAACTATACTGTTTTATATCAGCTACAAAAAGAAGATAAGAAGTCTTTACACTTTGTTGTTTCCTGGGAGACAAACTGTATCCACGACCTAACCTGTTAAGTAGACAACTTAATGGGTTAAGGGCAAGCCAAAATAGCAGCAGTGACAGAGAATCACCCCGGAACAACCCTCTTTGAATTTTTATTCCTGGAATAAATAATAATTTGTCCTTTATCAAGGCTTACGTGCAAAGTGGTTTGCAACTGTTTCATGGTCATTGTAATGTAATCGATCAGTGTAGAGTGCATCTTATACATTTTAAGCACTCTTTTATCCATGAATGTAGGATACTGTCAGATTCTTCTTTATAGTCTATTCATGTCATACTTAGATTCTTCAGCTTAGATTCTTCAGCTTTTACAGTTCTCCATTATGACTTTATTTAAGAACAAATAATCCTTTGTTCTATATGACTTTCTTTTATTATTCATTTGTTCTATTGCCATGATTGAGTTTTCTTCTAAATGACTATAAACTCTGTCAGCATCAGTTCCAGTGCATAGTTTATATGTCATTCGAAGGCAACTTATTGGTCTATAGTTTTTAGGATAGTTTGCAGGTTTACTCTTAAGTATGAGTATTGTTTGTTCTATTGTTAACCAGGCTGGTGTCTGGTCAGGGTGTGCATCAAAATAGTTCTTACTCAAGGCTAACTCTTCATGTAAAAATGTTAATACTTTTATCCAGAAGTTAGGTACTGTGTCTGGGCTTGGAGTTTTTCAATTAGGAGCGTTCCTTAACTTTGTTTCAATCTCTCTGATCATTACTTCATCCCATTTCATATCCTGTACATTTGAACTTCTTATTCTTTCTTTTACTTCTTCTATCAGTTTAGCATCTTTGTTATGTTCCACAGGATCTTCATATAAATTTTTTGGTGATGTTTCAATTCCTTTTGCCTTATTTTCCATTTCTCTATAAAACTTTTTTGGGTCATCCGTAAATTGTTTATTTTGTACATTTCCTTTATATTTTTCTGCATATCTTCCATGTTTTTCTGCCTGTTCTGATATTTTAGTTTATTATTTGCAATAGTGCATCATAGATGCTGATCTCTTCTGATACTGCTCATTGCTTTTATCACATTTGTCTTTCTGAATATTTTTTTATCTGTTCCCTCTTCTATAATTTTCTGACAGTGACACTTCTTGTCTTAATTGCTTTATAGTTTTCTCTATTTGATACTTCCATGATGGCATTCAATTCCTACCCTTCCTTTCCCTTACTACCCTAGGTTCATAGGTTCATAGGTTCATAGGTTGATACTAGGCTATCTGCCCTAGGGCATTTATAAGCCTAGCCAGAGTGTGTTTGGCTTTCACCACCCTTTTAGATTAGTAGACTGTGCCTCTGTATAGTAGGTCACAGAAGATAGCCCTTTTAAGGTTAGTTTTCTGTGCCTCTGTCTAGCAGAGACACAGAAGAGATCCCAGGGATAAGCTTACGATCTCCCATCCACTCGTCAAGATTTCTCTTGAAGAGAGTCAGTGAGGGGCTCTGCCTAACATGGATTGGGAGTTTGTTCCAGAGTGAGGGGAGCCTCTGGGATATGAATCTATCCCTCCAGCATGTCCTATTTATTTATGTGCTGAGGTTTAAGTCCCTGGAGCGTGTAGCTCTAAGGGATTTGGATTTCCTGAGGTGGAGCATGTCCATTAATTCTGGGTTGGACATGGCTTTATACGTCAGGCACAGATCGCCTCTGAGTAGGCGGTAAGCAACTGAGTAGAGCTGGAGTTTCTTTAGCCGAACTGTATAGGGCATCTGTTTGAGTCCCTTGATCCTCTTGGTGAGGTACTTTTGGGGTCTTTCCAGTTGCTGCAGGTGTCGGGTAAGGTACATCCCAAATGGGGCATTGTATTCAATTATGGACCTGATGAGAGATAAGTAGAGGGGCACAATGACCTCTCTTGGTCTAGATGTGAACCCTTTCTTGATAAGGTGGGCTATATAGAAGGTCTTTCTAACCATTTGGCAATGTGATTGTCAAAGGAGAGATTACTATCTACTTGGGTCCCCAAGTCCCTAATTACTTCTTCTGTACTTTATGGATTACCACCTATGTGGTAATTTGTGGGCACTTTGTTTTTCCCAAAGGGGATGACTATGCACTTTTTGGCATTTAGCTTTAGGCCATGGCTCTGGCACCAGTTATCCGCCTCTGTCAGACCCTTTTGTAGGATGCTTGTGTCAGCTGGAGAGTCGATTATGGCACCCAGTTTGCAGTCATCTGCAAACTTGGTCAGCCATAGTCCCCCCATGTTAGCCTGTACCTCAGAGAAATATATACCGAACAAGAGAGGTCCCAGGACTGAGCCCTGTGGGACGCCACTTGTAACTGGTTTAGAGTCTGACATGGCACCTGCAATTCTGGCCATGTGGGTTCTATCCCTAAGCCAGTTTGCAACCCATCTTGTGACATAGAGGTTGATATTTAAGCTGGTGAGCTTATTTATGATGCCGGAGTGGGGTATTGTGTCGAAGGCTTTTGTGAGGTCCAGGTATGCTGTGTTGTCTACCTTCCCTTCATCTATGGCCTTGGTAACTGTTTCAAAGAAGTTGACCAGGTTCAAGAGGCAAGATCTACCCTTAACAAAGCCGAATTGGGTAGGATCTAGTGTCTGGAGGTTCCCAATGTCTTTGTTTATTAGTTCCATGATGATATGCTCCATAGCTTTGCAGACCAGGCTAGTCAGGCTTATAGGGCGATAGTTTCCGGGATCCGTTGTGGCACCACTTTTGTGGAGTGGGACCACTGTTGCTGTACGCCATTCCTTGGGTACATATCCTGTAGTAAGGCTGAGATTGAACAGTGACTTTATGTGAGGGTTCATTTCTTCTTGGAGCTCATGTAAGACGCAGCCCGGGACACCATCCGGTCCCATTAATGCTGTGTTTTTTGCTTTGGAGAGGGCAGCTTTCATCTGTGCATCTGTGATGTCAGGTAGGCTACACTCTGTTGGGATAGACATTTGCTCTTTTGGGGGGAAGGGGGGGAGAAGTTTGCACAGAACCTGTCTGCCAGGATGTTGGCAATGTCTGTGGGTTCAGTGTATTTTTTGTCATTTTGCACTAACTCAGAGCATATCTGGGAGTTGCCACCCAGGTTCCTGACATAACTAAAGAAGGCCTTGTGATTATCTTTAGTATCTTGTGCAATTTTTCTTTCGAAGCTGGCCTTAGATGATTTTATGAGGGATCGTAGTTTCTTGCTGGTACTGATCAGAGATGCCTTCCCTTTTTGGGATTTTGCTTTATCATGTAGTAGCTTCCTCCTTCTGTTGTATAGCTTATTTATGGACAGGGTCCACCAGACAGGTCTCCTGCATTTGGAGGAGTCAGTCTTGGTTTTATTTGGGATAGCACAATCCATGCATTCCTGTAGGTGTCCATAGAATGCGTTTGTAAAGGATTCTGCGGTTTGGGCCATATTTCCACTGGCCCGGGGGCTTTGAAGGATTCCACCTTGGTTTTGAGAAGTGTGAAGTTTGTTTTTGAGAAGTTCTTTACTGTGGTTTCCTTGGCTGGGGGTAAGGACGGGATATGGATGTCCAGTGCGATTAATTTATGGTCTGATCTTACCAATGAGGGGTATACCTCTGGTGTGGAACATAGAGTCCCCATGTTGGTGATGACCAGGTCCAATATGTTTTCCCCTCTTCTGGGAGTGGTGACCAGTTGTTCCACAGCATTTGAGTTTATAAATTCTAGGAACCGTTGGGCGAGGGTGTTGGGGCTTGACTAGTTTTCATAGTCAATGTTTGGGTAGTTGAAGTCACCTAATATAATGGTGTTTGGAGAGACCTTCATATTCTCCAGTGTTCTCAGGAAAGCTGAGTGGGGTTCCTGAGTTTGGGAGGGTGGTCTGTAGCGCTACTTACTGAAAGGCAGTTTTGCCCACTGTTAGTTGTACATGGATGGTCTCTGGTACTTCTTGAAGTGCCACTAACCTGGAGGTCTGGGTATCTTTGATGAATATGGATACTCCTCCTCCTTTAGTGGTTCGGTCCGAGTTTTTGGGACGAAAAGCATGGTATGAGGTATAACCTGGTAGTGCTGGGGTGCTCTCGGGAGCCTTGAACCAGGTTTCTGTTACTGCACAGATATCAATATTCTCCATACTGAGGAGAGCCTCGAGTGCATGCATCTTAAGGTTTAGACTTCTGGCATTGAGCAGCATTACCCTTAGTTTCTTTTTCCTTGTGTTGTCTATGGAGGTGGGTCTATCTTTTGAGCCTTGCCTAAAAAAGGCACTATGGGGGCGGCAAGAGCCTTAGCAAGTATTCGACAGCCCAGGGGTGACAGGTGTAAGCTGTCCCTAGTGAAGCAACGTGGCTTGTCTAGCATACCATCCCAGTCTGACAGACACAGGATCCCCTTTGAATGACACCAATACTTTAGCCAGTTGTTAAAATTGATCCTTTTGTCTTTATACTATGGCATCATTCTTGGTGAGGATAAGATGCTACTCAAGGTCAGGGTCATACCGGCCTGGGCTACATGATCAGAGAGCTCCTCTATGTCTCTTTTCATGTAGTCCAGGGAGGTACGTCTCAGGTCATTCACACCAGCATGGACAATGACGGAGTCATATTTGTACTTGCTTTGGAGTGACCTGAGTTCTTGTGTTATGTGGTGGATCCTGGCACCTGACAGGCAGCTTACATTGACCTTCTCCTTGTTCAGTCTGGTGAGTGGGACATCAGTGTCTCTGACAATAGAGTCACCTATTACAAGTATATTAGGTGTGTTGTTTAGCCTTAAGGGCTGTGACTGTGTGGCACACTGACTTTGTGAACTATGTGATACGTGGGTATTGTTGTTGGGTAGCGGTTGCTTGGATGTCTGCTTTGGAGGTCTCTGCTGCTTGGGCAGATTTTTATTTAGAGCCTCCAAGTATGTTTTTGTGTGTTTATGTGTTATGTTTGCTGATGCGATAGGTCTATGTGAGACTGGATTTTTGGTGTGTGTGGTTACCTTCTCCTCCTGACTGACTGTGCCAGTACTGGGTTGAGAGAGCTCAGCCTCCAGTTTGGCTATATAGTTGCATCACATATATTTGAGCTTGTTGGGAGGAGGAGAGTGTGATCTGTGTACATGAGGCAGTTGTAACATTGTCTCAAGATTCACAGATTCACCAGCTGGACTGGAGAGTAAACCTGAAAATGACCTTTGGACATGCCAGAATAGTATAAGGAACTACTTTTTGACTGATCAAAAAGGACCAATAGAGAGCCAAGTACTTAAGGGGAGTATAAGAGGGTGTAGTGCTTTAGTTTATTAGTGTTTACTTATGAGATCACTTATACGAGCAAGTGCAGGGCTTTAGAATGAAAATAGAGTGTTTACTTTGAGATTTAGAACAGTTCTAAGGGAAATAGTGAAGAGCAGACTTTGTGGAGCCGGGAATAGTTTAGACCCGTTTAAGCGGCACTGCCCAATGCTGCGCTATGCGCAAAATCGTGCAAAACTGAGCAAATGCAGGTTTTAAAGCAGGGAAACTGAAAGAGATAGGAATTGACCCAAAACGGCCAATAAGCTACTAGTTTCAGGGCTGAGACCACTCCTCCAGGGACAGATAGGCTGCTCAAAGCTCCCCACTCTCACTGGTGAACAGAGAAGCTTCCTCCTATCAAAGTAAGGATATGGGCAACACAGGAAACTACCACAGTCCGGAATTCAGCAAAGCCTGAAATCTGGAATAATCTAGTTCAGCAAAGGCGGGAAAAGATAATTTTTTTTTTTTTTTTTTCAGGAAACAGCAGAAAAACACTCAGAAAACACTGTAAATGCTATAAACAGGCTAGCCCACTTTAGTGTGTAGCCTAAAACAGTTATACAGTACAGAAACAACTTAATATGATATAAAACAAGTGCAAAAACTGTAAAAAGCAAAAAGGCAAATGCAATTTAAACTTTTGAAAGCACAGATAAGTTAGAAACTCGCTTTTTAGGCGGGAAAAGGCAGTCAGAGCAAAAATACAGAGAAAAAATACTTAAATCTGGAAAAGTCTCTCTTGGGTCTCTCTGTTGCCTGTATCACTCTGCAGGACACCATGAGGAGCTGTGCGGAGTTGTATACTGGCGCAAAACCATGCAAATGTGGGTTTTAAAGCAGGGAAACTGAAAGACATAGGAATTGACCCGAAACGTCCAATAAGCTACTAGTTTCAGGGCTGAGACCACTCCTCCAGGGACAGATAGGCTGCTCAAAGCTCCCCACTCTCACTGGTGAACAGAGAAGCTTCCTCCTATCCAAGTAAGGATATGGGCAACACAGGAAACTATACCACAGTCCAGAATTCAGCAAAGCCTAAAATCTGGACTAATCTAGTTCAGCAAAGGCGGGAAAAGATAATTTTTTTTTTCAGGAAACAGCAGAAAAACACACAGAAAACACTGTAAATGCTATAAACAGGCTAGCACACTTTAGTGTGTAGCCTACAACAGTTATGCAATACAAAAACGACTTAATGTGATATAAAACAAGTGCAAAAACTGTAAAAAGCAAAAAGGCAAATGCAATTTAAAATTTTGAAAGCACAGATAAGTCAGAAACTCACTTTTTAGGTGGGAAAAGGCAGTCAGAGCAAATAAACAGAGAAAAAATACTTAAATCTCTGGAAAATCTCTCTTGGGTCTCTCTGTTGCCTGTATCACTCTGCACGACACCACGAGGAGCTGTGTGGAGTTGTATACTGGTGCAAAACTGTGCAAATGCAGGTTTTAAAGCAGGGAAACTGAAAGAGATAGGAATTGACCCAAAACGGCCAATAAGCTACTAGTTTCAGGGCTGAGACCACTCCTCTAGGGACAGATAGGCTGCTCAAAGCTCCACACTCTCCTGTGTTTTTGTGGTAAGACTTTTATTTGTTATTAATTTAACTTCACAGTAATATATCCAATTTACTTCTGTTATATCACATGAATCTCTATGGACAGTCCTAGTTACTGCATTCATTTGTTTTATCAAGTTCTAACATTTTTGGTTTTATTGACTTTCTTTTGTCTATTTCTTTCATTGCTCTTAATATGTCTGTTTCTATTAAATCAAATAACTCTTCTCATAAATCATTTTCTTCTAAACTGTGGGCACAATCTTTGTTCTCTCCATCAGGCATTCTATACAAACTTGCAGAGCATCTTCCTGTGACACATTGTCCTCAGTTTCATCTTGTGCCATCCATTGCTGTTTCATATGGGAGCTCTTTGGCCTATCACTCCACAACACTGACTGTGTCAGAGTTGCCATAGTATCCTGTTCCTTCTCTTGCTGTGCAACTCCAACTGAACATTTGTACTGGTTTCGTATAAAAGGCTCCAACGTATCTATATATGGCAACTGATCAGATGTTTTCCACTGCACTGGTTTATCCTTAATTTGAGGATCCTTTACTCTATCCTGCTGTGATGTTATCTGAGTTAGATTTTCTACACTAAACCCTCACTTTGCAGGTAATCCATAATCTCAGTTTCTATTACTTTAACTTCTCCATTACTAATCCTCTTTTCTACTTTTCCTCTTTGTTTTCTTATTTTTTTGTATTGTAAAATTTTCCATGCCTGGATGCTTTTGCATGTATTTCTCTTCAAATATCTTTGGTACTGCACTTTTTGTAGTGCTTAGTTTTGCTTTCTCCTTTGAATAAATATTGCACCATGATACATCTCTTTTTCTTTCCCATGTCCATATTTCTTCTTTGGATGTCTCTTGCTCCTTCTGTTTCTCCTTACATTAGAGACTCATTGTTTCATCATACTGTGATGTAACTTGTGTTAGACTTTCTACACTAAATCCTTCACTTCACAAGTATTCCATAACTTCTATTTTTTTAACTCCTACTTTATTAATCTTCTGCTCAACATTCCCTCTTTGTGATCTTATTTTTATTGTGATTTTTTCCATATCTGGATGTCTTTGCTTGTATTTCTCTTTGACTATCTTTGGGGCTGCCTTTTTGTGTTGATTAATTTAGCTTTGTCCTTTGCATAAATATTGCACCATATCAGATCTCTCTTTCTTTGCTATGTCCATATTTCTTTTTTATACCTTTCAAAAGGCTATAGATTTTTTTTTTAATATTTTCACTTCCTCAGTTGCTTCTTTTTCCAAACGGCCCAAGAATTCTTGGTCTGTAATGTTTCTCATAAATCTATTGTATTAATGAACACAACATTTTATTTGAAGCTTCTAACAGTTTTAATTATGTAAGTAATTTTCTTTCCTCTAATTTCTTTCTTAACTTTTTTGTATATCTCCTGTCTGGAAATTATGGGCTTCTTGCATAATAGTAACAATACATAATTTCTTTCTTATCTTCAGTAGACCTGCTCTGAAGAATCTTCAACTTCTAATTCATTGATACCTGCTCTATCAGTTGTTACAAAGATCTTCACCACCATTAGTCTTATTAATCCCACTGCTTTCATTGCTTATTCCATTTTCAAGCATACAGTTCTCATTTTTGTATACCCACAGCTTAAGCCATATTGTCAATGACTGATTGTCTTATCTTTTTTCTTACAGTAGTGCTCTTCAGTCCTTCCACATTCAATACTGATTTCTTCATTTTCACATGTCCCTTGCCTCTTTTTTTCTACCGTCTGTTTTGGAAAAATGCTGCATTTTTCTGTAGGTTGAAAGTTTTCTGATAGAATAATGTTATCATTTCATGCAATCTGTGAGTTACATAACAAAGCAGTGTCCTTTTAGTATGTATTTTCTTTACTTTACAGACATTTATCAGTTTATTTTTCTTCCTTATTTGCTGTGAGCTTTTTCCTTTATTATTTTTCCCTGATGGAATTAGAATGAAAAATGATTAGCCTTTTCCATATAATCTTTCAAAAAATTAAACAAAGTTTTCATAATGATACAGTCAGACAGTATAGTTCCTTCCTATTGACATCACACATAGGTTCATATGTAAATACTAGGCTGTTGCTTGTCAGCCATTTTAAACCTATCCAATTTCCCTTTTCAGAGATGAGAATCAAACCCTGCCTTGTGTTTATGAGGTAAACACCTTAACCATTATAGTTACCACCAAAGAGAAATATGTAGTGCATTCTTGGAAATTTGTACATATTTTCTCTAGCTGTCTGCTTCATTTGCTCCTTTTAGTATCATTGTTAAAGTTGGCATCAGTAACTTTTGTTGAAAAAGTAAGTTGTCGTGGAGATGCTGGGGAATGAACCCGGAACCTCATACCCACAAAATGCATGCTCTACCACTGAGCTACATCCTCTAACTTTAGTTTATTTTTAATTATTTGCATTAATAACATTCACACTAAAACAAGATATGGACCCAAATATATGCATGTCCTATAGATTTATATCATTGTTAAATATACATTACAAATTATTTGTGCCTGTCATAACAGAATTAAAACATTCTTACAGATATTAAGCTATGAAAATCAACAAGGATTCATTGTCATTAGATGAAGACAATATGCTACTAAAAGAATACTGACAATTTCTGAGAATGTTGAATTAAAAAGAAGGTATCTGTAACAGCAAGTATGGATATTGGAAAAGTTTTATACTCTTTAAATTGGATATATATTCACTTAATAAAGCATACACGGAGTTCAATGTCTACATTAAAATAAAAGCATTTTATCTAGATCTATTTATATCAAAAGATACCTAACAAGGATATCTACTTTCTCTATTATTATCTGGATTATCAGTAGCTACACTGACAAGCTCAATTAGACAATATACAGTATAAAAGGATTTAATATACAGAAAAATGTTAAATCAGAGATTCTGTTATTTTCATTTTACATCTTAACATTGTCCATCATTGAAAATATAATACATTTAGACACTTCATTAAAATAATTTATACAATATTCTGCTGTCTAATTTCATTAAAATAAAACATGTTCTATGCCTTAGAATTCAATACTGGCAAAATATTGTTGTACACTTTTAAGCATAATTGAATCAGTAACCAAAAATATTTGACATTAACCCACAATATAAATAATATAACACAAATCAATTATGATAATGCAATGCAAGATATTAATAGCATACTTCCCAAATAGAATAAAATAAGTTTCAGATTTTAAACATAGACTAATTATTAAAATATATCGTCAAAAAATGCCATGCATAATTCAAAAATGTACTTTACACCCGCGGTGGTGGTGCTGCGGTAACGTTGTTGCCTCACAGTAAAACACTGTCCGGTTCGATTCTCAGCTAGACCATCTTCTGCATGGAGACATGCTTGAATGGGTGTACCTTCATTGAAGGTTGTGCATCAGGGCTGGTAACTTGGCACATAAAAATCAACTACCAATCATTAGCGGACCGGAGTTCCACTGTGGCGACCCCTAACCGGGAAAAGCCGAAAGACGCAACAACAACTTTACAGCCAATAAAATGCATAGAAAGAAAATAAACTCTGGTGTCCAAATAACCCAGAATTGATTATAAAAAACATATATGATACTGGAATACATCTGGCATATATTTGCCATAGAAACATGTGCAATGACTTTGCTCTTTAAAATAATTAGATCTTGTATTAATAATCCATATTAAAATAAATAAAATACATATAAGCTTGTGGAGTGATAAAAAAATCTGAATAAAATCTTAAAAATACTAGATAATTAAATGTGGTTATGATTATAAATTATTTGCAATATAACATGTATTTGCCAGCAAATGAGATATATAAAACAATTAAAATGATTAAAATTGCATTTACAGACATTCTTATTTGAAATATCACTTATTTACACTATTCACCTTTTGTATAACTATAGTTGTATTTATTTATTTATTTATTACTGAAAGCATCAGTTTCAATATAACATGAAACTGGAAAAGTGACAAATATATATATATATATATATATATATATATATATATATATATATATATATATATATATATATATATATATATATATATATATATTGGTTTAACTGTTTGGAAAATGCTAAAGTAATTGTCATAGACAGTGTCACCAAATGTTTCACTTTACTATCTAATGAGTATTACAAAGTGTAAGACAATGATTCAGTATTTATCCACCAGTAGGTAAACAAATGGAAATATCTTCAGTTTTTTATACATCTAAGAAATTAGAGAGGCGTAAGGAAAACATGTAACATGTTTTGGAGATATTATATAAAAACTGAGGCCGAATAGAATCACATATTATACACAAGGTTCCCAACTGTGACCTGCTTAAACCAAATCTGACTCTGTTACTGAAGCCAAAATCATCAGGTTGAGTGAATTTTATTGGATTTTGCTTAATATTGAGTACACAAATACAGCCTACAGTGTCTCTAGCCAATTTTAAAGACACTGATTTGAATTTAAATTACTCTTTTTTTTAGGTGGCAGAAGAGAAAAAAACAAGTATATTGAGGCTTATGTTTGCTGTTGTGGCAAAATTCTAGTGTGTTGCTATTGGCTGTCATGCTCTATTTAGCATTCTGTACCTGTTTTCCATAACTATATACAAGGCTTTTTATGGCTATCTTCTCGTCTTACAAACAGGGCTCAGGACTGTGACGAGCTTAAATCAGATTTGACTCTGCTAATGAAGCCAAGGCCATTAAGATAATTGTATTTTTTTGGATTTTGCTTAATATTGCATATGCTAATACAACTTACACTGTATTCAGATGCTTTTGGTGGCCTTGCTTTGAATTTAAATTATTGTTCTTTTTCACCATCTGCTGGTAGAAGAGTAAAACAAACTAGTCTTAGGCTGGCGTGTTGCTAATGGTTTGTGCACTCCATTCAGTTTCACTATTTTCCATTACTGTAAATAAAGCCTTTTCTGACTATTTTCCATTGTTAGAAACAAGGCTCCAGAATGTGATGAACAAACTAGATCAGACTCCACTACTGAAGCCATGAATAACAGGTAGAGTATATTTTTCTGGATTTTGCTTAATATCGAGTATACTAATACAATCTGCACAGTTAGTTGTTGATTTTAGTGACCTTGCTTTGAATTTAAATTACTGTCTTTCTGGTGTTTCAACACAGTTTATTGCACTGTTGTGCTCAGCTCTATGCCACTGCAAAGTGCAATGTACAGATACAGCCATCTTGGCCTACATCTGTACATTTGTTTTACTTCTGTTAACAGACTCTTAGTACTTGGCATTGTCAGGCAGTGTACCTTATTCTCATTGATAACAAAACTCTTATTCTATGAGACATGTACATATTTAACTAATATGGAGGCTTCCCTCTGACAAAACCATGGACTGTAAGCACCACACACTTCTACCAAAATCTAAAGAGAATCACATTGAAATGTCTTACAATGTGGTTGTAAAATAGTCCTCACCAAAGCCTCTTAGATTTAGGAAGATTTAGTTTCAGTGAAAATCCAACACCTCATCTCATTCATGTACACTTATAGCAAAAAGTCACCAGTAGACCATTCACTTCAAATCTATTACTCCAAGCTACTGAATGAGTACGATGTTTTAAAAATAGATGATTCTATCAATAACCTATAACTAGGCATATAAAGTCTCCACTCCAAGCTGAAGTAAGATAGGGTAACCATTAGTTGTTTTTTTACGTGTCAGAATTTCTGGCATTACAAGAACTCTAAAGACCATTTCATCTGACAAATATAACTACAACATGTGGTAAGCTATGTGGGAGTGAATGGTCTGGGATGAAAAACATTGAAGAACTTGCAGGGAGGCATACTGGAACTCTCCATGCCTATGACAAATGCAAGCAAGACACTGGCCCTGACTGGAATCATTCCTAGGCACAAAGAAGTGATAATGGGTTTCAACATTTGGTTAAACAGCTTGTGTCATTCCAAGGGGAAGGGGTGTTATTTGTTAGCATGGGACAAGATGCCCACAAGTCCACCCTGCTTTGCAAAAGATCATCTGCCCCACTCATTCCAATGCTTTTACATTTTGGATAAAGTAATTTCTGTCCCCATAATACCTTTATTAATCAAAGTCTAGCTAATGGGCATTCCAATGTAACACACATATCAAAGATTAAACAGGCTCACATTTATGTGGTTCTGCTCACTGCCAAAAGACTCAACAACAAATTGCCTAATTCTGAGTCTCTTTTACGTTTGTGACATATCCATATTTATGTAATTACTGAGACATGGTTTAATAAAGCACTCTGTCGATATACCTAGGTTTTGCACCTACTATACATTCAGACTCAGTGCAACTATGGTGACTTCTCTATATTTATTAAACACCATATCACCTCCAGGCAGACTCCCAAAAATCCACAAATGGAATTAATGGAATTCCAGATTACCCTAAACAGGACAAATTATCAGTTTATAATCAGTTACAGGACACCCTGTATTTTACCTGATATTTATATAATATTCCTAAATGTACTCAATGAACTCCCTATAAACAAGAACTCTAGTATATTGGGGGACTTCAACTACGCTCTATAAAGTGGATCTACTGTGTGCCCTGAAGTTCTTAAATTAAATTAAAAAACTCCCTGGATCAGATATTTAACAAATTAACTAGAAAACATTGTAGTCTTGATCTAATCCTTAAGAATATGGCTTCTACAGGTACTATCTTATGGTATCTCATTCCTTGTTTAAGTTAGACCATAAAACAGTGACATTCACCTTCAAAATCTCCAAAACTCCTGCATTTAATATATATGAATTAAGTAATTTCAAATATACCGACCTCATCAACTTCCATGAAGACACTTCAGAATTAACTCATGCACTATTATCTCCAACAGTAAGACAGCAGTTTGTTTCATGAAGGATTTCCATGCCCATAATGTAGAGAGCTGGCAGTCCCAACCAGAACAACATATAAAGGGGAATTCAAAAGCAGACTTCCTTGTTATTCCTCCAGCATAAATAAACTATACAATAGAATAATTTTAAATTATACAGTGGACATAGAAGCCTTCATATCAAGGATATTATCAGAAATATTAATACAATTAGTTCTGCTAAAGCAGTCTAAGGATATTAGTTAACATTTAAAGCTAAGAACAGTTATAAAACCTTCTTCAGCTACATTAGGAACTAAGGAATAATAGCCAATATTGCTCTAAATGTATTAGAAATTCTGCCCTCTATCTGAACCTAACAGACATTGTCAATATACTAGCAAACAAATTCAGTGCTAATTTTATCGGGAGACTTCTTCCCAAATATCACATATGCCTGAATCTCTTAAACACCCTGTCATTACAAAATATTACAAAGGAGCGTGTACTGAAGGTGCTTTCTTTGACCCCAAATTGTTCTTCCACGAGGCCTGGCAATATACCTAGCTGTTTATGAAACAGTATTAAGCATGCCTTGGCAGACCACTCATCAGACTGTTTAATTAAGCTTAGGTACAGGTTTATCCATGAAGTTGGTAACATAATTTCTCTCTACAAAGGAGGCCATTCCACTAGCCCAGAAATTATAGACCCATGAACCTGGCATGTCTCAAATGCAAAGCGCTGTAGCATATTATAACTAACCTTAAACAATGAAACATATTATAACTAACCTTATAAACTATGATATAAGAAATCTCATTAGAGATGACCCACAGCAGTTTGTGTTTGTCAAAGGAAGATCCTGCCTCATGAATTTGGCTAACTTCTATGAGAGGGTTAGTCAGTCTGTAGACAGTGATTATACTGTTCACACAATATATCCTGACTTGGTCAAGGTGTTTGACATCATAACCAGTGATGGCGTTTTAGGTAAGCTTAATACATTAAAAATAGATCCTGATGTGGTAAGATGGATAGCAAACTAGCTAAAAGACTGAGCCTGTACAGTGCAAGTGGCAATTATCTCATCTGAAAATATTAAAGTTATACTGGTGTACTGGTGTACTGGTGTCCCTCACGGTTCAGAGTTGGAAACTCTGCTTTTCATCACTTACATTTCTGATTTCTAGACTGGAAACCAAGAATTCTGGTTAACTAAGTTTGCAAATGGCAGCAAACTTGGATGATTATCAATTACCTCACTGAATTTGCAACCCTTCAGCAAGAGCTTGTACACACAAACCAATGGTGTACAAAAATGGGTCAAAGTAAATGCAAAATAATTGCAATTTTGCCTTGTTTAGTAGATACCCCTCTCTTCAGCATACAACATAGACAGTACACCACTTCAAAATGAAAATGTTCTTACAGACCTTGGAGCATGAGTTAATAACTCTCTCTCTCTGTCAATAGTCAGAAAACTCTTCTATTTAGTACAGGTAATTACCAAAGGAATATCATCCAGATCTAAAGATGTCACTGTTCCTTTGCATTGAGCATTGATTATACCAATTATTAAGTAAAAATTCCTCTTTTGGGAGGTACTTCACTAGACTTTCCAAACAATTAGAAAGATTCTAGAAGTTCATAACTAAGAGGATTGTGGGCTTAAAGACTCTAAGCCACCAAGAAAGATGTGATTTACAGTATGGTTGCACATTGAATAACAGCTTAATTTCAGCTCTCCCAGTGTGAAAAGAGAAACTCAGAAGATAGAGCCAGTGGACTCATTTTTTGTGGTAAATTTCACTAACTGGTTAGTAATTGCACTACCTGGATGCCAGGAAAAAAAAAAGAAATTAAGAGAGCCTGAAAGAAAATTAACCATAAAAGGTGAGGAAAAAACAATGACTGGGAAGACTTCTGTGGCTGTTTAGCAAAAAGCAGTGCAAGCGCCAGCTTTGGTGCAAAGCATGCCTTTCAGTAACCTATAAGAAAAAATAAGTCAAGTACTTTCCCAGTAAATAAATGTTAAATAAATAAATAAGTCAAATGTACTCAGAGCTGAGTAAAATAAATGAAATACTGATGGAGTATATCAACTCAAATAAAAGGCTGAATAAAAATGGAAGAAGCTTTAAATGGGTCTATATTACATAGTCGAAGTTTCATAACTCCAAACACCTAATGGTCGACCCATTATGTCCGAAGTTACAGAACTTTGCATGTGTAAAAAAAATAACTACACAACAGACAAAACAATAACTCGTAAGCAGGGGGGCTTGCCCCCTGCACCTCCCACACTCCCCGCTACTTAAATATACCAACTCCGCTATCACACCACATTGAATTGCATGAAAACCACTGCTTATGGAGATTTCCATTCAAATGCTCGAACTTTTACAAATTCAAATGTATGGTCTCGACCATATGTGGTTTGAACTTGTAAAAGTTTGACTATGCGATAGGAACCCGCTTTAAACAGATATTCGGATGAGGTGATAAAACTGCAAAAATCTGAGGTCAAAATGAAGAAAAGGCTGGCTGTACATAAGAATGCTCAAGAAGAGATTTTTCAAAAAATAATAGAATCAGAGGACAGAGCAAGCAGGAAAGACCTGAGATTTTCTGCTGTACCAGAGAAGCTGAAAGAAACAGACTGTATTAATTTTATGAAATCAAAAGTAAGCAACTGGGCTGGTATTCCACAGCAGGAGTTGTTAATTGAAAGGGCACATCATGTGTATGCTCCAAACCTGGCCATGAGAAAGATATCTAAACCCTTATTTGTTCTTAACAATAATATTTGTATAGTGCTTGATATCTGCATGCTATAAAGTTTTCTCGGTTATTTTCAAATGTAATGGGGACCATGATCATATTTTTTCCTTCTTTTCTCCTTCTCCTTGTTCAGTTTTAAAAAATATAGGCACTGCATTAAAAAAAGGAAGAAGAAATGTCTGCTCAAAAGAGTATAAAGAGTATGATACAAGCAAGAATGATGTACTTTTTCTCATTCTTGCCTAGGGGAATGAATGGATTAAGGCTTTTGGCTTTATCTAGTTACAAGTTTTAAGAGAACGCAAATAAATAAAAAAGAACATTGAATATAACTGGCAAATAAATAAATGTTGTATAAGCAACTCTGTATCTCATTCTCATGTCTCCCCGGAGACAATCTGAATAAACAGCAATAAAAAAAAATACTTTTTTTTTTCAATGGCTAGGAGATGACATTTTCTGAAAGCATTCAAGTGTTTTTTCAGTCTGGGAGAGCAATAAAAATAGGACAAAACCAGACAACACTAAGTAGAATCAAAAGCTGTTCCATGCCTGTTTGCATGGATAATCTTCATTTTAGGTTAACCCATGTCTGTCAGTGTGGCTGTCAGTTTGTTGACAATTGTTCCTTTTAGGAGGATACAACTTTAATATTTGAAGATATATATATAGTTTTGTGTGTTAATATTAAGTTAATAGGTTTTTTGGGTCTATTGGGGGTGAATTTGTTTTTTTTTTTTTGTGTGTGAGGGCTTTCAGTAAAACAAAAACTTTTGTAAGATGTGACTTAGGCTCAAATGGATATGACAAGAAACAACTGTATAAAAGGTCATCCTGCCAAACGGTGTGTGCATGTGACACAAAAGCTGGAACTAGATACTTAACAACAAAGCTGTGACAAATAAAAGGTGGAAATAATAACTTATTAACATAATGAACCTGTTGATATTATTTTTAAATTTTAATTGTTTCACAGATACATACAAAAAAGAAAGAGCAGTGAACTATATTAAAACACACATGTAGAGTCCAACTATCTATGCTATAGGAGACATATTTGGAAAGAACTGAACATGTGAATTTGATAAAAAAAAGGTTTTCTGGACTGTTATTCAGCAGAATACCTGGGACAAATGAAAAGAGGAGTACTTATATTTATTGAAAGATGAGCTCCAATAGTCAGAGAAGAGGATAAAAAAGGTAATAATGGTAGACATAGTACTAAGGGACTACTGGCAAGGGAGAAGGGTTACTCTGATATGTATGTATATGCCACCTAAAACTGCTGTAATGGAGCTTAAGAAAATTCTTGGAGAAATATTCAGTTTTCAGCAGGGAATATTACTTATAGTTGGGGAATGGAATTTGATTTGCAGCAGGGAAGATGTATCTCAGGGGTCTAGAAGGGAAAATATAACAAAAGAGGATGGATTTTTGAAGAACCCCCGGCCTGGTCTGCCCAAAATCCTTGGGTTTGACAAAGCCAAACTGGGTTGGATTCAAAGTCTGCAAGTTCCCTACGTCTTTATTTATGAGTTCCATTATGATCCTCTCCATGGCTTTGCAGATAAGGCTTGTCAAGCTAATGGGACGGTAATTACCAGGGTCGGTGGAGGCACCGCCCTTGTGAAGTGGGGACCACAGTCGCGTCGCCACTCCTTGGGTACGTATCCTGAGGTGAGGCTAAGATTAAACAGCTGTCCTAACTGTGGGTTTAATTCCTCATTGAGTTCGTGGAGCACACAGCCGGGGACACCATCCGGTCCCATGGATGCTGTGTTTTTGCCTTGAGAGGGCAGTTCTCACCTGGGCGTTGGAGATGTTTGGGGCTACAATCTTCTGGTATAGATATCTCCTTTTGGGGGGGAGAAGTTTGCACTGAACCTGTCAGCCAGTATGTTGGCAATGTGTGTAGGTTCAGTAATCTTCACATCATTTTGAACTAATTCTGAGCATATCTGGGAGCTTCCTCCTAGGTTTCTAACATAGCTAAAGAAGGCCTTATGATTGTCTTTTGAGTCCTTGGCGATTTTTCTCTCAAAATTTGCCTTGGATGATTTTATGAGAGCTCTTAGTTTTTACTTATAATGATCAAAGGTGTCTTACCTTTCAAGGATTTTGCTCTATCTTGTAGTAGCTTCCTCCTTTTGTTGTAGAGCTTGTTTATGGCTGGGGTCCACCAGACTGGACGCTTGCCTTTGGTACAAAGAGTCTTAGTTTTGTTTGGGATTGCCTGATCCATGCAGTCCTGTAGGTGCTGGTAGAAGGCATTTGTAAGTGATTCAGCGGTTTGAGTAATGTTTACCACTGGCTCAGGGGCCTTAAAGGAGACCACGCTAGTTTTAGAAGTGTGAAGTCGGCTTTGAGAAGTTTTTCACTGTGGTCTTTTTATTTCAGGTGGGGGCGGGATGAGGACCTCCAGCGAGATTAGTTTATGATCTGATCTCACCAGTGAGGGGTATACTTCCGGTGTTGAACATTGTGATCCCATGTTCATGATGATGAGATCAAGTATGTTTTCTCCTCTTGTGGGGATGGTGACTAGGTTTTCCATGGCATTTGAGTTTATGAACTCCAGGAACCTTTGGGCTAGAGTGTTTGGGCTTGAGTAGTGTTCCCAGTCTATATTAGGGTAGTTGAAATCATCTAGTATGATGGTGTTTGGAGATACATTTATCCCCTCCAATGTTTTCAGGAAGGCCATGTGAGGTTCCTGAGTTTGAGAGGGTGGCCTGTAACATGCTACAAATTGCAGAGCAGTCTTGCCTATGGTTAATTGCACCTGGATGGTCTACGATGCATCGTGCATTGCCACCAACCTTGAGGTGTGGGTGTCCTTTATGAATATGGACACCCCCCCTCCTTTCTTGGTGTTGTCCGGATTTTGGGGCCGGAACGTATGATATGAGGTGAAACCTGTTAGTGCTGGGGTGCTCTCAGGAGCCTTGAACCAGGTTTCTGTCACAGCACAGACATCGATGTTCTCCATACTGAGAAGGGCCTCGAGTGCATGCATCTTACCCTTAGTTTTTTTCCTTTTTTGTGTTCTAGGGTGGTAGGTTTAGAATTTGAGCCTTGCCTAAAAAAGGCACTATGGGGGTGGCAAGAGCCTTTGCCAATATCCGGAAGCCTAGGGGTGACAGGTGCAAGCCGTCCCTTGCAAAGCAGCATGGCTTGTCCAGCATGTCATCCCAGGCAGACAGACATTGGATCCCCTTTGAATGTGTAAAAAAATAACTACACAACAGACAAAACAATAACTTGTAAGCAGGGGGGCAAACCCCCCTGCACCTCCCACACTCCCCGCTTCTTAAATATACCAACTCCGCTATCGCACCACATTGAATTGAATGGAAACCACTGCTTACGGAGATTTCCATTCAAATGCTCGAACTTTTACAAATTCAAATGTATGGTCTCGACCATATGTGGTTTGAACTTGTAAAAGTTTGACTATGCGATAGGAACCCGCTTTAAACAGATATTCAGATGTGGTGATAAAACTGCAAAAATCTGAGGTCAAAATGAAGAAAAGGCTGGCTGTACATAAGAATGCTCAAGAAAAGATTTTTCAAAAAATAATAGAATCAGAGGACAGAGCAAGCAGGAAAGACCTGAGATTTTCTGCTGTACCAGAGAAGCTGGAAGAAACAGACTGTATTAATTTTATGAAATCAAAAGTAAGCAACTAGGCTGGTATTCCACAGCAGGAGTTGTTAATTGAAAGGGCACATCATGTGTATGCTCCAAACCTGGCCATGAGAAAGATATCTAAACCCTTATTTGTTCTTAACAATAATATTTGTATAGTGCTTGATATCTGCATGCTATAAAGTTTTCTCAGTTATTTTCAAATGTAATGGGGACCATGATCATATTTTTTTCTTCTTTTCTCCTTCTCCTTGTTCAGTTTTAAGAAATATAGGCACTGCATTAAAAAAAGAAAGAAGAAATGTCTGCTCAAAAGAGTATAAAGAGTATAATACAAGCAATAATGATGTGCTTTTTCTCATTCTTGCCTAGGGGAATGAATGGATTAAGGCTTTTGGCTTTATCTAGTTACACGTTTTAAGAGAACGCAAATAAATAAAAAAGAACATTGAATATAACTGGCAAATAAATAAATGTTGTATAAGCAACTCTGTATCTCATTCTCATGTCTCCCCGGAGACAATCTGATAAACAGCAATAAAACGAAATACTTTTTTTTTCAATGGCTAGGAGATGACATTTTCTGAAAGCATTCAAGTGTTTTCTCAGTCTGGGAGAGCAATAAAAATAGGACAAAACCAGACAACACTAAGTAGAATCAAAAGCTGTTCCATGCCTGTTTGCATGGATAATCTTCATTTTAGGTTAACCCATGTCTGTCAGTGTGGCTGTCAGTTTGTTGACAATTGTTCCTTTTAGGAGGATAAAACTTTAATATTTGAAGATATATATATAGTTTTGTGTGTTAATATTAAGTTAATAGGTTTTTTGGGTCTATAGGGGGTGAATTTGTTTTTTTATTTTGTGTGTGAGGGCTTTCAGTAAAACAAAAACTTTTGTAAGACATGACTTAGGCTCAAATGGATATGACAAGAAACAACTGTATAAAAGGTCAACTTGCCAAACATTAGTGTGTGCATGTGACACAAAAGCTGGAACTAGATACTTAACAACAAAGCTGTGACAAATAAAAGGTGGAAATAATAACTTAATAACATAATGAACCTGTTGATATTATTTTTAAATTTTAATTGTTTCACAGATACATACAAAAAAGAAAGAGCAGTGAACTATATTAAAACACACATGTAGAGTCCAAATATCTATGCTATAGGAGACATATTTGGAAAGAACTGAACATGTGAATTTGATAAAAAAAAAGGTTTTCTGGACTGTTATTCAGCAGAATACCTGGGACAAATGAAAAGAGGAGTACTTATATTTATTGAAAGATGAGCTCCAATAGTCAGAGAAGAGGATAAAAAAGGTGATAATGGTAGACGTAGTACTAAGGGACTACTGGCAAGGGAGAAGGGTTACTCTGATATGTATGTATATGCCACCTGAAACTGCTGTAATGGAGCTTAAGAAAATTCTTGGAGAAATATTCAGTTTTCAGCAGGGAATATTACTTATAGTTGGGGAATGGAATTTGATTTGCAGCAGGGAAGATGTATCTCGGGGGTCCAGAAGGGAAAATATAACAAAAGAGGATAGATTTTTGAAGAAATTTATGAAAATATTTGGCATGGAAGATGTGAATTCAGTAGTAGAAGTTCGGAGTGAATTTACATATTATTCCCCAAGATACAAAAATTGGGCAAGGCTAGACAGAACTTATATTTCACATGAACATGTATTAATTGAAAGTTTTGATATGCATCCAATAACTATTTCAGACCATGTGCCAATAATAACTAAAATAAAAATGTAGGGTAATGAAATAAAAATGAGACACTGGCGCTTTCCCACTTATCTGTTGAAAATAGAGGAAGTTAAGGAATGGCTAGTAGGAATTATTCGGGAGTTATTAGAGAAAACATGAATTTCTTCTGAAAATATAGTTAAGGAGTGGGATAAAATTAAAGTGGAGTTTAAAAATAGGGTAGAAATAAAAGAATGACAGATATGGTTAAGAAGCAACAAGAATTATTTAAAGGGACCGACAAATGTTAAAGTACTACACAATAGGGGGAATCTCATAGAACAAGAAATGAAGCAATTGCTGAGGGCTATGCAGAAAATAAAGGATTGCCTTGATAATATGCAGAAAATAAAGGATTGCCTTGATAATATGCATGAGTTTAGAAAGATTGCTTTTAAGCAACTGTTTTTTGATAATAATGCAAGAGCACAAAAACCTTTAGCCCTGTGACTCAGACAACAGAAAGTACAAAGGGTTGTTGCCAAGCTTAGGGAGCCTATAACAAGGAAGATAACAAGAGATCCTTTAGAGGTTCAATAAATATTTCAGAAATGTTATGAAAGTCTGTATAAAGCAGAGAAATATGAATATCAAGAAAAGTTACAAATGGAAATGTTTATGGAAGTATTAAATATGCCAAGGTTAGAGGTAGATGTTACTCAATTGCTAATAGGATAGGAGAAGATGAGATAAAAATGGTGATGTATGACCAATCAACAGGAAAGTCCCCGGGAACAGACAGTATTCCTGTGGACATTTGGAAGCTAGGAGGGAACAACTGATAAAGATCTGAAAGGTTTTGTTTAACAGTTTTTAAAGAGGAGGAGAATCACCAACTTCCTGGAAGAAAGTGGCAGTGGTTGTAATACATAAAGATGGTAAGGACCCATCAGATCCAGCTTCATACAGGCCCATTTCAGTCCTAAACCACAATTATAAAGTGTTTATGTCTATAATGGCTAAAGGAATGGTAAAGGTGATGCCAAAATTGATAGACATGGATCAATGTGGTTTTGTGGAGGGAAGGCAAACATATGACAACATTAACAGAACATTGATAATCCAAAGGGAAGCTGAATGTAAGAAAATACCATTGTTGTCTGTGGGTCTTGATGCAGAAAAAGCATTTGACAGAGTAAGCTGGGACTTTATGAGCAGGCCAAAAGAGACATTTGCATTTCCTGATAAAATTATAATGTTGATTAGGAGGATATATGTGGGATTGGGGGTGAAAATTAAAGTGGGTGGGTACCTCTCTGATAATTTCTGTTTGAGCAGAGGATCTAGGTAAGGATGTCCTCTTTCTCCTTTGTTATTTTCACTATATTTAGAATCATTGGCAAAGAAAATAAGAAACTCTGAAATTTAAGGATATAATTGGTTTGGTAGTCAAGTAAAGTTGGCTCTATTTGCAGATGATATTATTTCATTCCTGATATTATGATGATACTATTTTATTCCTCATAAAACCAGAAAAAGGACATTTCAGTGTTATGGAACATTTTGAGGCAGTTTCAAATCTTTTCGGGATACAAAATTAATGCAGCAAAAACAAGGGTAATAGCTGCAAATTATGTACCCACACACCAATTGGTTCAGCAATATCCATATTTATGGGGATATGATACAAAAAGTACTTAGGAGTATTAATTAAAAAGGATTTTGGTGTAGCAGCTGAGGATATGTGGGAAACGACTAAACAAAAGACAATATAAAAACTGAGAAATTAGAAGATCTGTTATATGAATGTGGATTGCAAGATATAAGCAGTTAAATGGTTTTAGTACCTTTAGTTTTATACACAGGTCAGGCATATTTTTATCAATCAGAGGAGTAGTTGTGGATAGCAATTAATAAAAAGCTAATGGATTTTATCAGGGGGGGGAGAAGACAAGAGTCAAGTAGGATAAGTTGATTCTTCCAATTGCACAAGGTGGTTTACCCGATTTGAAGGGGTATTTCAGAGCTACACAGTTAAGGCTCATATACATAGCACACGCAGAAACCTATAATTCAAAGTGGAAATAGATTATGTTGAAATTGGGGGAAGCTCAAGAAGCAAGGAGAGACTGGGATTTTGGATGCAGATCCTTAAGGAAAATAACCATAGCCATCCAGAATATTACATTAATAAAGTAGCAGAAAGTATTATACGAACTAAGCCAACACAGGAATGGAGAAAGGAGATTCTGCTGATAGGGAAGATTGAAGTGCAATTAGGGATACAGACAGTAGGCCACAGCGGGCTGGAATTTATTAGAGAAACTGGTAAAAGAACCAAGGTATTGGGAGCAAATAATTAGAGAGGGAAAGTTAGTAGAATGGGAAGAGGCCAAGAATTTAATGAGCTATGATATAGAATCAGAATTACCTAGACATAGTAAGGCCCTGCTGTGTCTATTTACGATGATTGCCAAAAAAAGCAATTACTAGAAAATGGAAACAAAGTCTAAACAAACTTTACTAGAAATAGGGAATATCGTAACAGAGGCAAACAACTGGAAATGGAATCTTTAAAAAAAGGGTAGGAACAAATTACATAGGAAAAAATGGGAATTGTGGGGACAATACATGCTGAGGAGGAAAGAGGTTTAAAAGAAGGCAGGATCTGAATGCGCTATCTAATGTATGACTGACAATGACTGGATAGATTGTAAGTGATTTATAATGTTTTGCAACTACAGTTATGTTGATCTGGTTTGTAATGCAAAATGCTTGCAACTAAAATTAGGGCAATATAGCTTGTTTTCATTTATATAAATGTATGATTGCCTAAGGCATATGTGGTCATTTAATAAAGGTTCTTCTTGTTTAAAAAAGCTACCAAAAATACTGGAAGCATTACCCTTTTTCAGTATTCTATACACTACTCAGGGAATACCTATGCTTTGTCTTACATACCATTACAGACCCACTTTCCTGGATCTTTTGTTTATAGGTTCATAAGTAAGTACTAATCTAGTTGCTCCTGTGGCCTAGGCAATTTCCCTTGGTAAGAATCAAACTATGTACCTCTTAAATGTCAGGTAAACACCTTAACTATTTTACCAACTCTCAGCACCTCTTATTTTATGAAAGAGATTCATAGCAATCATGCTTCTATTTCCTAATCTAAAACTACATGTAGCTATAAACTTTCTTCATAACTTGAGTACTGCTATCAACTCAATTCCCAAGCAATTTTGCATCTGAAGTGAATTTTGAAACTCTCTGGTTAGCATAGCTCCCTACAACCACAGTGCTTATCAATGAGGAGCACAACGGATTCACTCAAGATTGAAATTTCAAAGTAATAAATTAACCTGACTTACTATAATTTAAGATGATCATTGCCTGCAAATGACAACTTGTAGTAACTTAAATTTTAGTGGTTGTAATGAAAAAATAAGAATTTGTTTATATTAAATACTTCGTCTTGCTTTAGTTAAATTCTGCATCACCACTAATTAGATTTATCTGAAATTTATAGCAATTCAAAATTATTCTTCCAGTATGACATAAAAACTGAGGGCATAAAAATTTACAAATACATATACGAAACATTTTTTTTTTCTCACTGGCAATTTTCCTGGATATATTTACCCAAGCAATTAGTACATATCAAAATCTAGAAGTTTAGAACTGACTTTTCTAGATTCCTGTGAAGATATACTCATTTTGTTAACATTTTAAAGATTATGCCTCACAAAGACAAAAGTTTGCTTGTAGCTGTATAATTACCTGCTGATGCTGAGACTGAAAAGAGAGTTCGTTCAAATGCTTGAAGTAAATATCTAATGTCCACACTGTGTAACTTGTTGTAGATTTTGGTTTTTATATTATAAACAGTTATGAGTATGTTGAAGGTTTTCTTGTGTTTTACCAGTGGCATTTTCTGTTCTTGTTTTCTGATGCATCACATATTCAAAATCAATAAAAATATTTTTGAGCAAAATATCTCTGTTTTGGAAACTTCATTGCATAAAATGTAAATTCTTTTTTATAAGACCCATTGCTCCTACTACTATTGGAACTGTCTGTGTATCTTTCTTCCACATTGCTGTTGTTTCTGCCTGCAGATCCTGATATTTTATGACTTTGTGTCTCTCTGTATGCAAGACACTATAGTCGCTGGGTGTGGCGATTTCAATGATCAATGCTACTCTTGTCTTCTTTTCTTGGACCACTATATCCGGTTTTCTAGCATCTATCGTTTGAACTGTTGGTAATGGATGATCCCATATGATGTAGACTTCTTCTTTTCTATGACACTTTGTGGCTCATGTTTCCAGTGTTTTTCAACCACTTCAGTACCATAATATTTGCACAATACCCAGTGTAACAGTTTTGTCACATAGGTTCATAGGTTCATAGGTTCATACTAGGCTATCTGCCCTGGGGCATTTATAAGCCTAGCCCGATTGTGTTTGGCTTATGCCACCCCTTGATTTGAGTATACTGTGCCCTTTTTAAAGTTTAGTTTACTGTGCCTCTGTCTAATAGTGACACGGAAGTAATCCCCGGGACAAACCTACGATCCCCCATCCACTCATCAAGATTCTTCTTGAAAAGAGTCAGTGAGGTGCTCTGCCTAACATGAATTGGAATTCTAGTCCAGAGTGAAGGGAGCCTCTGTGTTATGAATCTGTCCCTCCAGCATGTTCTATTTATTTCTGTGCTGAGGTTCAAGTCCCTCGAGCGCGTGGCTCTAAGGGATTTAGATTTACTGAGGTGGAGCATGTCCATTAATTCTGGGTTGGACATAGCTTTATATGTAAGGCATAGATCGCCTGAAAGTAGGCGGTATGCAACTGAGTAGAGCTGGAGTTTTTTTAACCGAGCAGCATATGGCATCTGTTTGAGTCCCTTGATCCTCCTGGTGAGGTACTTTTGGGGTCTTTCTAATTGCTGCAGGTGTCGGGTAAGGTACATCCCAAAGGGGACATTGTATTCTATGATGGGCCTGATGAGGGATGAATAAAGGGGCACGATTACCTCTCTTGATCTAGATGTGAATCCTTTCATGATGAGGTGGGCTATGTAGAAGGTCTTTCTAACCACTTTGGCAATGTGGTTGCCAAAGGAGAGATTGCTATCAACTTGGGTCCCCAGATCCCTAATTACTTTCTCTGTACTTAATGGGTTACCACCTATGTGGTAATTTGTGGGCACATTGTTTTTGCCAAAGGGTATGACTATACACTTTTTGGCATTTAGCTTTAGACCATGGCTTTGGCACCAGTTATCCATCTCTGCGAGACCTTTTTGAAGGATGTTTGTGTCAGCTGGAGAGTCAATTATGGCACCCAGTTTGCAGTCATCTGCGAACTTGGTGAGCCATAATCCTCCCACGTTGGCCTGTACCTCAGAAAAGTAAATACAGAACAAGAGAGGTCCCAGGACAGAACCTTGTGGGATGCCACTTGTGACCGGTTTTGAGTCTGACATGGCCCCAGCAACTCTGGCTCTGTGGGTTCTGTCTTTGAGCCAGTTTGCGACCCATCTTGTGACATAGGGGTTTATATTTAGGCTGGATAGCTTATCTATGATGCCTGAGTGGGGTATTGTGTCAAATGCCTTTGCGAGGTCAAGATAGGCTGTGTGGACTACCTTACCTTCATCTATGGCCTTGGTGACTGTTTCAAAGAAGTCGACCAGGTTCAAAAGGCAGGATCTGCCCTTGACGAAGCCAAATTGGGTAGGATCTAGTGTCTGTAGGTCCCCAATGTCTTTGTTTATGAGTTCCATGATGATCCTCTCCATAGCCTTGCATACTAGGCTAGTCAGGCTTATGGGGCAATAGTTTCCAGGGTCCGCAGAGGTGCCACCTTTGTGGAGTGGGACCACTGTTGCTGTACGCCATTCTTTGGGCACATATCCTGTAGTGAGGCTGAGATTGTACAGCAGTTTTACTTGAGGGATTAGTTCTTCTTGGAGTTCATGTAGGACACAACCCGGGACAGCATCTGGTGCCTTTCAGTATATAGTCCTTCTGCCATTAGTATATCGCAACCAACAATGAGGTGTGAAACTGTTTCCAGTTCGGTTTTACAAAACCTACATTTGTCTGTTTCTCCCACATGTTCAATGGACTTTATAAACCAACGTGTACGTAGCCCACTATCTTGGGCCACCAATATTAACCTTTCATCTCTTGGTTTGAATTCACCTCTCCTTAACCATTCCTGTGTTCATTCCTGATCAACATGAGGTTCTTCCAGAAGTTTTTTATACTTGCAACTATATTTATGCTTTTTCCACATTTCTTGCCTTCTTATCTGATCCTTCACTTTATATTCTTTCTTTTGTTTTTTGGCACATTCAGTTGCTGCCTGATTTTTATCCACTTCTGGTGTGATTTCCATTCCTGCTTGATGCCAAAAAGCTTCTGCTAGATTAAGCAGAGAAGTCACCTTAGAGTTATTCTCCTCATGTTTCAAAACTTTCACCACGTTTGGGTCTTGTGAAGTCAGCAGGTATGTGTGGAGTCCCACAATTGCAGATCTGTATAGATTATCATTTTCAAGGAGGCCCATCCGTCCCTCAGAATGGGGAATATATAATCTTGGGGTCTATATTAGATCACCGAATGCTTAAGTAAGTGAACGGTGATTAATCGACCCCATATAAGCGAAAGCTTACAAAACCGAACTGTCAGAACAGCAATTTTTTTCCAAGGGGAAAAAAATTGCTGTTCCAACAAAAAAAAAAAAAAGAAAGCACGTTAAAACATGAGATTAAGTGGGGAGGGCTTTGCCCCCACACCCCCGACGTGTGGGGCTGTGCCCCCCACACACTCCCTACTTAAATATACCAACTCTGGGACCGCACTACAGTGCCGCAAATGGCAAAGTACCGAAGTGGCCAAGCAAATTATTTCCCAGGGAAAGAATTCGCTTACATGCCACTTCGATATTTTGCAGTTTCGGTTTTGTCACTTTGACCAAGATGCATTCGAAAACATGCGTCTTTGGTCTGCTGATAGGAACCCTAATATTGGTATGCACTGATTTTTATAAATCATTTGGTGAGCATGAAGCATCCATCTTGTTTTCCTATCTAATCTATCCAACACATTTTGAGGCCAATCAATCACTCCAAAACTGTAAGTTAGGACAGGAAAAGCAAATTGGTTTATAGCTTGGACTTTGTTCCTAGATGTCAATGCTGTTTTCAGGATTAATTTAAGTCTTCTGAAGTATTCCTTACTAAGTTTTATTCGCATCTGTTCATGTTTTATTGTTGATCCTTCATCAATTCCCAAATATTTATACACTCCTTCTTGCTCAAGTTCTTTTATATCACATTCTTGTCCCAAACTGATGTTTTTCTGGCATTGCAGTTTTCATAGGTTCATAGGTAGGTACTAGGCTATTGGCCCTAGGACCTATACAAGCTTAGCCAAAAATGTACCCTGGCTTTCGCCACCCAAGAAAATTATTTTCCTGTGCCCCTGTCAAGCAGAACCACAGAAGTGAACCCCGGGGTGAATTTCCTATTACCCACCCAATCATCAAGATTTTTCTTGAAGAGTGCTAATGAGGAGCTCTGTTTGACATAGATAGGTAGTCTGTTCCAGAGTATGGGAAGTCTCTGGGACAGAAATCTATCCCTCCAGCATGTTCTGTTTATTGTGGTGACAAAGTTTAGGTCCCTAGAGCGTGTAGCTCGGAGGGATTGGGATTCCTTTAAGTGGAGCATGTCCAACAGCTCTGGGTTTGACATAGCTTTGTATGTTAGGCAGAGATCGCCTCTGAGTAGGCGATATGCGACAGAGTAAAGCTGGAGTTTTTTGAGACGGTCTGTGTAAGGCATCTGTTTGAGGCCAGTAATCCTCTTTTTGAGGTATTTTTGCGGCCTTTCCAGTTGTTTCCTGCTTTAAAGTTTGTTTTTGCACATTTATCAAGACCAAATTACATTCTTATATCATCTAAAAAAGTTTTGACAACTTGCATTTGTGTTTTCAGTTCCTCATCTGATGAGCTATACAGTTTTAAATCATTGATAGAGAAGGTAAGAGTTCTTTACACTTTGTTGTTTTCTAGGAGCCAGATTATAGCTATGGCCTAAGCTGTTGAGTAAACAGCTTAATGGATTAAGAGCAAGGCAGAAGAGTAATGGTGACAGAGTGTCACCATGGAATATCCCCCTTTGAATTTTTATCCCTGAGATAACAATTTGCCCTTTATTATGGCTTAATTGCAAAGTGGTCTGCCACTGTTTCATGGTCACTGTAATGCAGTCGATCAGTGTGGGGTGTATCATACATTTGTAATCACTCATTTATCCATGAATGATGGATACTATCAAATGCTTTTTTGTAGTCAATCCATGCCATACTTAGATTCTTCCTCTTTTTACAGTTCTCCACTATGACTTTATTTAACAACAAATGATCCTTTATTCCATATGACTTTCTTTTATTGCCCTTTTGTTCTACTGCCATAATTGAGTTTTCATCTAAATGACTATAAACTCTGTTGGCATCAATTCCCATGTACAGATTCTACGACAACGGAAGACAAGTTATTGGTCTATAATTTTTAGGGTAGCTTGCAAGTTCACTGTTAAGTAGGAGCATTGTTTTTCCTGTTGTTAGCCAGGTTGTTGTCTGTTCTGGGTGCGTATATAAATAGTTCTTACTCATGGCTAAATCTTCGTGCAAAAATGTTAATACTTTTAACCAGAAGTTAGGTACTGCATCTGGGCCTGAGGTTTTCCAATTAGAGGCTTTTCTTAACTTTGTTTCAATCTCTCTAGCTGTTACTTCATCTCATTTCATATCCTGTACCTTTAAACTTCTTATTCTTTCTTTTACTTTCTCGGCTGGAGCGCCTTCTGTGTGGAGTCTGCATGTCCTCCCCGTGGTCGAGTGGCATTTGAAAGACATACGTAGAATGGGTGTGCCTTCATTGAAGGTTGGGCATCGAGCTGGCACCTCAGCACCGCAAAAATCTACTACCAATTATTAGCAGACCGGAGTTCCGCTGTGGCGACCCCTAACCGGGAAAAGCCGAAAGAAGAACAACAATTCTTTCTTTTCCTTTTTCTATCCATTTAGCATCTTTGTTATGTTCCACGGGATCTTCATAGATACTTCTCCAAAATGTATCTATTTCCTCTTTTTTTGGTGGTCTTTCAATTTCTTTTACCTTATTTCCAGTTCTCTATAAAACCTTTTTGGGTCATCAATAAATTGCTTATTTTGCACTTTTCCTTTATATTTATCTTCATATCTTCTACGTTTTTCTGCCTGTGCTGAAAGTTTTAGTATATTTGTGATAGTGCATGATAGACCCTGATCTGTTCTAATATTATGTATTGCTTTTATCATATCTATCTTTCTTAGTATTTTTGTTGAGCTATTTTCTCTTCTATAGTCTCCTAACAGTGACACCTGACTTCTTGTCTTAATTGGTTTATAATTTTCTCTATTCGATATTTCCTTGATGGTATTCAGTTTCTCCCCTTCCTTTCCCTCACTATCCTGTGTTCTTGTGGTAGAACTTTATCAGTTATTAATTTAGCTGCACAGTAATATATCCTGTTTACTTCTGTTATATCACATGGGTCTCTATGAACAGTCCTAATTACTGTGTTCATTTGTTTTATCAGACTTCTGACTTTTTGGGTTTTATTAACCTTCTGCAGTCTGTTTCTTTCATTGATCTTGATATATCTGTCCATGTCTATTAAATCAAGCAATTCTTCTCTTAGCTCATTTTCTTCCAAACTGAGGGCACATCCATTATTTTGCAATTCCTGCGGGTATTCTATAGAAGGTTCTATAGCATCTTCCTGTCAGTCTCATCAATTTCATCTTGTGCAATCTATTGCTCTATCATATGGGAACTCACTGGCCTATCATTCCTCAACATTGACTACATCAGAGTTTCTACAGTTGCCTGTTCCTTCCTTTTCTGTCCAGCTTCAAGTGAACATTTATACTGGTTTCCTGTGGAAGGCTCCAAATTATCTTCATATGGCACTTGACCAATTGCTTCCTGTTCCACTAGTATCCCCTTAATTTGGATATCCATTGCTCTATCATGTTGTGGTGCTTTCTGCATTAGATTTTCTACACTGAATCCTCCACTTTGCAGGTGCTCCATAGCCCCAATATCTGTTTCTTTGACTTCATCATTACTAATCTATTTTTCTACTTTTCCTCTTAGTCTTCTTATTTTTTGTATTGTAAAGTTTTCCATGTCCGGATTCCGTTGTCTGTATTTCTCTTCAAATATCTTTGGTGCTGCTCTTTTTGTATTGGTTAGTTTTGCTTTCTCCTTTGCATAAATATTACACCATATTAAATTTCTTTTTATTTCCCATCTCCATATTTCTTCTTCGGATGTTTCCTGATCTATCTGTTTCTCCCTGCTTTGGGGACTCACTCCATCCTGCTGTGATGTAACCTGTATTAGACTTTCTACATCAAATCCTTCACTTCGCAGTCACTCCATAACTTCAACTTCTATTTTTTAACTTCTGCTTTTCTGATCTTCCTTTCTACATTCCATCTTTGTGATATTATTTGTTTTATTGTGAAATTTTCCATATCCGGATGCCTTTGCCTGCATTTCTCTTCAGATATCTTTGGGGCTACCGTCTTTACATTGATTAATTTGGCTTTCTCCTTTTTATAAATATTGCACCACATCAAATTTTTCTTTCTTTCCCATGTCCATATTTCTTTATTATACTTTTCAAATATCTCTTGGTTTTGTCGTTTATATTTTCGCACTACCTTAGATGCTCCTTTTTCCAAATGGATCAAGGTTTCTTGATCTATATGCTGCTTTTCACAAATCTGTTGTATTAATGAACATAAAGTATAATTTGAAGCTTCTGACAATTTTTCTTGCGGAAGTATTTTTCTTTCTTTAATTTCCCTCTTAATCGTTTTGCATATCTTGTGTCTGGAAATTTGGGGCTTTTTACATAGTAGTAACAATACATAATTTCTTTCTTATCCTCAATAGTCCACTTTATTGTCTTTATGACTCTTATTTGGCCTGTGTTTTTGTGATTTTTGTGGACTACTACTTCCTTCTACAACAGGGAGGGCCATCCTCCCCCTGGGCCTAGCCCCATTGTAATACTGTGTTTGTGTTTTGAGGATTCTACACTGTCATCTTTTCCAGTCCTGGCACCAGTGCGCCTACCAAAATTGGGTACTTTTTTATCTTGTGCACCCAACTATTTTTGTTTTTGACTTACGTCTATCCATGATATATGCTATATAAATACAGTCTATATATCAGTGTCGCCTTGGTGAGATTTTGAGAAAACGGGGTCCACCTCGTAAAGGTACTCACCAAGACTTGAGGATGAATTTAATTTCAGCACTACTACTCTCCTTTGCTTGCTGACTTTTCAGCTCTCCATTCGGACTCTCAGTGTAAGTGACTTACTTCAGTGTAAGGCTTATCTATAACCAGGCTTACACCAGGGGCCAGGCTCCAAAAGACTTGATCACTTACACTGATAGCAAGTGTTTTGGAATTAGGACCTCTATGTTATTTTTTGCATCTGAGGTAACATTCATCTGACCAAAGCCATTTAATATTCAAAAGTAAATTCTGCTTTGCAGCCCTCAATAATTCATTGTGCAATTTGAGATTTCTATCTTGAAATTTCACACTTCCTCTATTTAACTAGAAAATTTTTACTTTTTTATTAAGTTTTTATCCTTTTTCCACACACAAAAGACAGAAGGCCAAACTGAAGTACCTGAAAATTCATTATGTTTCACTGCATGAATGTTGTTGTCATATTATCTAATTTCTAAAAGTAACTTTGTATGATGAGTGATGAAAAACAACAATTTCCTGGTAAACATCAATGTTATTACAGAGAGAAGATGTACCTTAATTGTATGCATCAGCTGGACATCTTACTTGTTAAAAAGCAATACACACATGCACACACACACACACACACACACACACACACGCACACACACACACACACACACACACACACACACACACACACACACACACACAGTCACTCACTTTTCTTATATAAGTGTGCCTGCTGTCACCTAAAAATGTTTGACTCACTCGAAAGGTACTGCTCAAGCATCACATGTTCATAAATAACTGTACTGGTTTCAAGTTCACATTTAACATTAATAATTTGTACATTCCTATCCATGTTTCTCTATCATCTATCAACATTAAGATTAAAACCATGTCTGTCATGGAAGAATGACTACTCTACTGCTGGAAAAATCCTGACTATCTGAGCCTCAATTCCCTGAAACTAAATTCCGTCAATGCTGGCAACTCCACTGAGAGGCATTGTCAGGGAATTACCCAGGCAGTGAGTGCCATTTTCCAGTGTTTGCCCCCTTTCCCCTGACAGTGTGACCATGGGGTTGAATGTATTATTTAGGGGGTGCAGGGGGGCATGCCCACTGCATAAAATAATAAAAACAGTGTTTCCAGGGATTTTTTTTAGGGAGTTGAGTTTGAGGGTTAATACTTTGGTGAATTTCCATCTGTCCACTCATAGTGGAACAAGAAACACCACCTGTTTACTGGTTGACTGATGAAATTTTACACAATTCAAAATAAAATTAATTTAGAGGATTTTTAATGTAATTAGATAATAAATACTTGAAACACTCAGTAAAATGTGGCATAGAAAGCATATTAAATCAGAATTTAATAGATACACTAGTTATGCTGCTTAGACCATGCACTGCATCCAGATTATAACAAAATTATCTGCATTTCATTCATTACAGCTTATCAGTTTAGACTTAAAAGTTTCCGTATGTGAATGAGAGGAATGATTTTTTTGGCTCGCCATTCAACTCAAATTACAAAGCAAAAACTGTGAGCTGAAAAATCTTGGTTGTGTGAAGGGTAGATCATGCCTGTGCAACTTGATTGACTTCTTTGCGTCAGTCACCAGAGCTGTGGATGAAGACAAGGTGGTTCATACAGCCTACCTTGATCTGGCCAATGCCTTTGATACCATTCCCCACTCAGGAATCATAGAAAAACTCACTAAGCTAGGCATCAACCCCTATATCACTAGGTCGGTTGCAAACTGGCTCACAGAGAGAACCCACAGTGTGAAAATAGCTGACTCCGAGTTGGACTAATGACCAGTCACGAGTGGAGTCCCACAGAGTTCAGTCCTGGGTCCTCTCCTGTTTGGTATCTACTTTTCTGAAGTCCAGGCCAACACGAAGGGACTCTGGCTGACAAAGATCACAGATGATTGTAAGTTGGGAGCTATTATCAACTCCCCAAGTGATGTTGATATCCTATAGAAAGGCCTCACTGAGACCAACGACTGGTGTCAGAACCATGGCCTTAAGCTCAATGCCAAAAAATGTGTCGTCATCCTCTCTGGGAAAAACCCAGTTCCCTTGAATTACCACATTGATGGTAGTCTGCTGAACACAGAAGGAGTTATAAGAGATCTGGGAACACAGGTTGACAGCAACCTCTCTTTTGACCACCACATTGCCACTGTGGTCAGAAAGTCCTTCTATGTGGCACATCTCATTACTAAGGGTTTTGCATCCAGGAAGAAAGAGGTCATTGTCTCCCTCTACTCTTCCCTCATTAGGCCAATCATCGAGTACAATGCCTCATTTGCCATGTACCTCATTAGACACCTGCAACGAGAGGTGAGGAGAGGCCACAAAAGTACCTCACAAAGAGGATCCTAGACCTCAAATACTTGTCCTATATGGACAGACTCAAAAAACTCCAACTATTCTCTGTCTCATATCGCCTGCTTAGAGGCTATCTCTGCTTGACTTACAAAGCGATGTCTGACCCAGCTTTGTTAGAAATGCTACATCTAAAAAAATCCCAATCCCACCACACCACATGCTCCAGAGACCTCAACCTCATTACCACAATCAACAAAATATGCTGGAGGGACAGGTTCATAACCCAGAGACTGCCCACGTTCTGGAATAGACTTCCCATACATGTCAAGCAGAGCACCTCACTGACTCTCTTCAAGACAAATCTTGATGAGTGGATTGGAAATAGAGAATTTACCCTGGGGATACCTCCAGTGGCTCTACTCGACAGAGGTAATGGAAACTAAGGTCAGGTAACACAATACCAGCGTAATCCTATGGGCTAGGCTTGTAAAGGCTCCAAGGCCATTAGCCTAGTACACACCTATGAATCTATGAAAAAAATGTTTTTTGTAGAGGGGCAAGCTCTCCATACTTCCCAAAATTATAAGAACTATCTTGAAGGTCATACCACAGTGAAAAAAGGGGAAAATGCCCAGAAAAGTATACCTTTAGCTCCCACAATAATGAAACTCGGAGCAGCAGCAAATTCTTGTGCTAAAGCTGCTCAGGAAATATAGCAGTGCAAATGCATAGGAAAGGCCGGCTCGCTACTTCATTATACTGGCACTTCAAGGCAATGAAAAGCTTTCTGGAATTAGCACAGTTACTAAAAAATTACCTGAGGGAGACGTCTTAATGTACAGTAATTATTTAATCTGTTTTGTTCACCTTGCACCCTTGTGAAAAACAGATACAATGTTTTGAATTGAAGGAAAGAAAAACAAAAGCATTTAGAATGTTGTTTTATGCATACATCCTTGCATTTATGATGACTCTTGTTTCATTTCTGATAATGCATGCTGTGAACATAACCAGTGCATAATCTACATGACTGCTTTAGAATGTCTTCAGTTGACTTATTATCAAATGCCTAAGGTCTAGCAGGTATGCAACATTTACAATTAATTATACTTTATTGATAGCTTATTTTGTTTTAAAGCAATAAAACAATGACAACGTTTATGTATCAGAAGTATCCGTACCCATGAATGCCTTTTAATTCTGTAGTTTGTATTACAACTCTAGTCTTTGATGGCTTAATTCCTACCATCAATGCATATATGCAGGCATAGCCTTCATGGAGCAGTTCACAATGTATTTAGGACCTGTCTTTGAAGCAAAGCATGATTTTATTATTTAAAATCAGTGTAAATGTAACAGTTTCTTTCACTCATCAATGGGAACAAAAAAGATAGCAGAACATTTCAGTACAGCAGTGGTTTCTCTTCTGGTTACTGATGTGTTTCAGACTGAACACACACTTTACATAAACACAACATTCAGGTTTTCCCTCTCTGAGTTTCCTTTCTTAGTCTAAAGCTGTTTTTCTTGTTAAAAAGGAAAAAAACTGTTCTCAGTCACACCCAGGCCTTCCAGTGTATAGTTTTCTCAGCTAAAAAAGCAGAATACTTTTCCTTTCTGAAGAATGGAGGTATTCTTACTTTTAGCTTCAGCAGAGGCAGAAATAGTCTAATTTTAGACAAGTTCAGCTACTTTTCTTGAATTCTTCTGATGAACTGTTCAGTCAAATTATTATTATTATTATTATTATTATTATTATTATTATTATTATTATCATTGGTCTGTCCAGACTTCTGACCTCAGTTGTGCTGAGTTTGATTCTAGAAAGCCTTATCTAATTAACCCTATTAGTCTGAGTCAGGACACGTTTCCCATGTCTAAGCCCACAGCAACATAAGATGTGTTACTCTGTTTATGTTTGAAAGTTGGAGGAAAAGATTGATTTAGTCAGTCAGAAAATAATAAATATGCTTAAAAACAAATATCAAAAACTTACTTGCATAGAATAACTTAAAGTAATGTAAGTCAGGTACTGTAAAATAAATTAAGAAAATATAGCAAAGAAATAAAAAATAGGGATTGTCTCATTGTTAGACCATGCTAGATATGGATAAACCCTGATTTTTCATACCCATGCAATAATTATTGCTTCAAGGTGCTATGCACACAAGAAAAGCATTTGCTTGAACTTAGACTATATTTTATAGTTGCAAGAATTAGTACAATTGATTTATTCTACTAAATGGAAAAAAAGTGATATTTTTTGACTGCCAACAATGATCCTGTTTGCACAGGTAACAAAATATGCTGAAGAAAAAAATCATTTAATTTGTTAATACAATTAATTTAGGAGGTAGGGTACAGGCTGTGTAAGATTTATGGCCTACATTATGGTGTTTGCAGTGTAAAGGACAAAGCTTTGTTTGTGATGAATGATTCAGTCTAAGGTTAAGAGAAACTAGTCCTGGCCAAATGATGATTAATTTCCTTATTGTATAATTTGATTTAGGGATGGGGCAGTTGTTCATTATGGTCTAACAATGAGCAATCTGTTGACTGGGCTTAACCAAACTTTATTTTTTATAAAGCCCATTTTACAAAGTACTTTTGCTACAGAAGTAAATGTAACATTCAAAAAAGTTGGAGTGAAAATTATACAGCAAGATAAAAAGCTTGGAAAAACTATGCACTGAAATCCAAAATTATTTCACATAAAGAGAATAGGCAGACATATCTCAGAAAAAAATCAAACAATTAGAACTAATGTTCTGCTGTTAAAAAATGCATTTACAAAGCATTACAAGTGAAATGCACTATATGAAAAAAGCATTTCATCCAGGCAGGCATTCAGAAATCAAAGTGGCTATTGAAAATTACCTTGAATTTCTTCAGATTATATTTATCAGCGGATAGTCATTCAAAGGTAGTTACAACTAAAGTGTAAGAGAATGTGAGTTCACAAAGCATAATATAGCACAGATATGCAATGTTCTTTACAATTAAAATGTTGCATGGGGTGTTATTTCTGTGAAGAAAAAGAGTCATAAAAATCAATAAATTAAAATAAAGAAGGCAGTTGCATTATCTAAATCTGCTGCTAATTTCATATTGCAAACTGAGGGCTAGCAGTTTATATCAAGGATTCCAGGCTGTGCTGTATATTCACAGGGTTTGTCACACATATCAACTCACAGGGCACGTTAGAAATCTACACCACAAAAGGTCAGCAATTTCTTATTTCCATTCAGGACATTTGGTATACCTCCAGATTTACAGGGTAAAAGAAACACGGTCAGTAAGTACTGTTTAATGCAGCAAGGCAGCCCACAACCTTATCTCAAAGAATCCCTCTTTTCTACTATGTCCAGAGCTGCAGCAATCCAGATTATTCCAGAACATAACCACCACTGACAGAAGAAATGGCTGTGTTGTCTTGTACATTTAGGCACTTGCAAGAGGACTATGGTGACAGCTGACATAGAGAATGCACAGATGGAGAGCTTCCTTCAGCTCATTCACTATTTAAGTTCCCATTTATCAATGCACTTAGACATAATGTCTTCTGCAACATGGAATAAGTAAAGATTATCACATTAGCTTCATCAGCCCAGCATTGCTTATTTCACTGAAATGTGTGAAGCACTTTACTATCATAGTACTTAATGAGAACAGAAAAATGTACATGTAGTGTCACTGAGTACCTGTACACGAAAACCTGATGGCATTGTAAATGTATACACCTGCAGGGGCAGAGTTTGTGGAGTAAGAATAAGCTCACCCCTTAATTTGTACAGATAGCTCAGGTTAGGCTTTTTGTGCAAGAGATATTATCTTCCTGTAAAATTCATCTGTAGTATGTGCACATAATCCATGCACTGCATATATCATATGATCTCGATGCAGCAAATGCAAAGGTTTGTACAAGTACCTCTGAGTGTTTCTATCAACCAACAGCTGAGTGCCATGTTGACAACTGTGCTAATTATAACTAAAGATTACTAGCAATAAAACAGGAAGAATGGGTTTCTCTTCTGTAAAGCAGCTCTCTCTGTCTCATTACAAGTCAATTTCTTTGAGCCTTGGGCAGCCTGAATGCCCATTGTAAGGGTCATTAGCAAGCTATACAAAAGTCCAGAAGAACATCAGCCCAGATGATATGGCCCACAGAAGTACAAGGAGTTCAGAAGGTATTGATGTAGTTGCACAATAGTGGTAAGAGCCCAGAGCAGTGGGTTTCAAACAGTGTGGGTGTGAACAAAGTAAGAGATAGAGTTCCACAAATGAATTTAAATTGAACAAACAATATCTAAGAGAAAAGTAAAAAAAATGGCAGACTAACATATCTTCCTTCATATACTTATGGGTCATTCCAGCACTATCCTCTGAATCCATCCAAAGCCATCCCATCAGTGAATTTTCAGGTGGTCAGTGAACAGTTGCTGGATCACGTAACAAAGTGACCTCGTTTAGATCTGCATGCTGAGCAGGGACTGATGGCTCTAAAAATGTCTTAGTTACATAACATTCTGTACATATTTCTATCATTACTGGTAGGTTCCCTTATGAGCAGAGGATTTTATTTCAATGTGCTTGGTGATGCCTAAGGCCAAAGGTGATGGTCAGGTTTCATATTGATCCAAATCATACCTCTCAGTTATCCAGATTTTTGCTTTATGTTTTGATCTGCTCCTCATAATTTTTTTTTTTTTTTTTGGCAAGTCACCGAGTATTGACGTCACTAAATAATGACATCCATTTGAGTTTCAGACTTCATATACTTCAGAAAATGCATACTAATACAAACCCTGTTATTGTAGCAAACTTCTAAGTTTATAAGAGCAATATTTAAAATATGTCCTTCTTCTTGAGCCATTGTTCCCCCTCCCCTTTATTCTAGGGTTTGTCCACATTTCTTGTGCTAAGAGATTATGATTCAAATTAGAAAGGGAGTCCTGGTATGCCAGCACTGGAAGTATATCTGGTTGGTCAGACTAATAATATTGTAGCTTATAGGTGGTCTGTTCCTACATTTACCATGAAAGGAGCTGGAAGACATAGTTACTAGTTACTTCGGCTTTGCTGGGTTACTTAATGTTAGAAAGTAGTGAGAGCACACAGAAATGGATATTTGTGGTCAATAAGGAGGGATGTAGTGTCCTAGCAGATACAAAAGGTCATTTTCATGGTATCAGCCATATAATGTACTAGCTAGGCTTTGGGCCTAGAGGTAATTGGAGGAAGGACTTTGAAATGAGCTTCTGCTGGTGCATTTTACAGTGTTTTGGTAAAAGGTCTCTTAAACCATATGATATTCTCAAGTAGGAATTTCAAGTTCCCCAGAGGTACTTTTATTTACAATTAAGTATTTTCTAGTTACTCAGAAATGACCCATACAGCTAGACGGGTCCTTATCATGTGTCTAACTGACTTGGTCCTCCAAAGACTTGAAAACATTGTGTAGATGTAAAATGTAAAAAGTGTCAGAAAGCTGAATGAATCCTGAAGCTCTTACTGTTGTATTAATGGTATTTTTAATTGCAAAACGAAGTTTAAACTATATAAATGCAGGTTATTGCTTTACAAAAACACTGTAATCAGCATAGTCGAGTAATTGTATCAGTCAGTAAGGTCAAGCAGTTAAGGCAATTGATTTGCCATGTATAACAGAAGGGGTTCAAACATCACAGATTAAGGGAAGATGACCTCTAATGAAGGGAAACTCTTTTCCTGGAATAAGAATTCTGAGTGGTATACTTGCAATAAAGAAGGAACATTCATGCAGTATTCATCAAGACACCCGGACATCTGGAACCTTCCTGGAAAGAGAATCACGTGGAACCTAAGGAGAATGTAATGAGATTTGCTTGACAGATTACGGCACTGGGAGGGAAACAGGCTACTTTCTGTAATCTAGGGTGCAGGGTTTGAGTCCTTCCATCTCTATTTACCTTATGGGCAAGTCTCTGCAAGTCATTTAATCAGGCAGTGGCCCTGGGATGCCCTTGAAAAGGAAACATTTTGTGCGTTATAAATAAATAATTAATAAATGAGTAAAACAATTCTGACCAAGTGCACTTGTATATCATGGATATAATTCTGCTCATGTGCTAAAGCATCACTCAGCAGCTGTACTCTGTGCCTGAATATGACTCTTACTCATTTTAGAACTGAAGAGAATGTCAGGGGATATAAGGTTTCAGCAAGCCATCATAACTGTAGATGAAAATTATAATACTGTCTGTAGTAATAAGGATGTCTGAGAAAGCCCAAGGAGGGTGACTATTACTAGACAAGGTAGATTCTTAAAGCAACATAGGCAAGTATTCAGGATAGAGGATATAGTAGTAGCCTTAAGAGTTCAATTGGAATTTACCTATAATTCCTGTGGGTATAAGAAGTGGGCTGGATTGAACAGATACTATACAATCCAAGAGCATGCTCATTGATGGAATAAGGGTACATCTGATTACAGTATCTGATCATACAACTATAACAGTTAGGGTAAGGGCTCATGGAAGTTGGGAAAGAGGTTGTCACCTGCATGTTTGGACATACTTATTGAAAAGGTAGGCATTCAAAGTGGGGGTGGCAGACCAGGTACAGGAAATAGTAAGAAAGATAGATAATGGGTCATAAGAGATTGCTGATGCTTGGGAAGCAGTGCAAGGAGTCTTTAGAGCTGTGGTTGAAATACAACAAAGAAAAATATGTGAAATTTAAGAGAAAATCTAGTGATGGTTTGGTGAGGGTTAAAGTACTGTATAATAGTTTAGAGAAACTTGGTGATGATGAAGATGAGCAATTCTGTTAAGTCAGAGTATCAAAGAGTGTTTAGACAATAGGTATGAAGGCAGAAAAGTGGCGCTTAGGCAATTATTCTATGACAACAATCCTATCGTGCAAACATTTTTAGCACAGTGGATAAGGCACGCAGTAGTAAGGGTCAGGAATCCTAAGAACAGGAAATAGTAAAAGACCCTGAAGGAAGTGAGGAAATATTCTAGGTATTTTCTGAAAGCAGATGAATGGGGTAATCAGGATAGTATTCCTCTGCAGAATTTCATGGTATACCTCTACTTGACAAAGGCTGTGGAGTTAAAGGATGCACAATTAATTGCAAATATAAAGGAGAAAGCAATAAGAACCATGATGGAAATCTGGGAAAAGACCCCATTAAGAATATGGAAATATTATTTAGTAGTGTCTTGAAAGGTGGAGATACCTGCATATCAGAGGAAAGCAGTGATCAGAAATAAAAGAGGCAAAGATCCTGCAGATTGTTCCTCTTATAGAACAGTTTCAATATTATATTCAGTATTAAATCATAAATGCAAAGTATTTATGTCAATATTGCCAAAGCGTTAGCAAGAGCGCTTCCAACAGTGACAGGCTTAAACCAGTGAGCATTTGTAGAGGGGAGGCTGCCATTTGACAACATTAATAGAACTATGATGAATGACAAGAATGTAAGGGACAAAAATTACAATTAGTATTGTGAAGCCTGGATACAGAGAAGGTTTTGATATGATCACCTGGAAATTTGTGTGTAGGGTAATGGCTGAATTTTTATTTCCTGTGGAATAATTTAATTAATAAGGAAGATATATACAGGGTCAGAAGACAGGATAACACAGGATAACACTGGATGGTAAGGTTTGTCTAAAAAAATTGAGTTTGTCAAGAGGAACAAGGCAGGGATAGCCTTCTTTCCCATTGCTGTTCACAACATACACAGAGCCATAAGTAATAAAAATAGGGTTCCTATTGCGTGATCGCAGACGCATTTTGTTGAATGCGTCTTTATTGAACCTAAAAGAACGAAAAGGCAAAATAGTGAAGCGGCTTTTCAGCAAATTCTTTCCCTGGGAAAGACTTTGCTTGGCCGCTTTCTTTACTTTGCTGTTTTCGGCACTGTAGTGCGATCTCGGAGTTGGTATATTTAAGTAGCTTTCGCTTACATGGGGTCGATTAATTATCGTTTGCTTTTGTAAGTGTGCGATAATATAATATAGACCCTAAAAATAGGAGGTGTGAACATTCAAGGGTATGAGTGGAAGGGGAGACAGGAAAGAACAATATATTTTTTTTGCAGATGAGATAATAATATATTAACAAAGCTACGACAAATATTTCAGGTTAATTAAATGTGGGTTATCTGTAAACTATGCTCTCACAAATTAATTAGTTTCTTTGGGAGTATGAAAAACATGAATTACATAGGAGTATGGTTTGAGAAAATGCATTAGGAGCAGTAGAGGAGATGTTGGAGGAAACTAAGCAGAAGATAATACAAAAGATGAGCACTATGTTGGATAAGATGATACTAGCAACAGAGCAGTGGGCATGGGGTTGCATGGGTTAAAAAAAAATAATTTTAAGGTTATACAGTTAAGACTATTACATATATCACAAGAAGATTAAAATAAAGCAAAATGGAATGAAATGATGACTTAACAAGGTAGAACTACCAGAGACAGTGAGAGATTGTCTCAGATGCTGGGAGACCAAAAAAAACAAAAAACAAAACAGGTAGAACATTATGTATATGAAGTGGCAGATAGCACACAAGTAAGCTAATAAGTGGGCAGATTAATGAGGTTTTGCCTCTAGGATTCAAAATAATGGGATAAAGAGTAGCTGAGAGACATTGGGATGTAAGTGAAGGAAATTAGCCAACTAACTGAGGTATTGGGAGCAAATTAACCAGGGGATGGCTAAGAAAATGAGACAAAGCAGAACTGTAAGGAACACATGACAGAGATAGTTTCCTGTATCAGGAAATACTAGCAGGATATAAACAAAATGAGAGAGAGAGAAAAGGAGTGGCAGTTGAGTGGCTACTCCTGGTGAAATAAGGCTACAAAAAGAGGGGGATTAGTAGGTCGTATGGAAGTATTGTAATAAAACATCAATCAGATAAACTCAATAGGATTGAGAGAAAGGATTGGGTGTTCTAAGTATGTACCAAAATCAAGACAGCTGATGATATTTGTACAGAAATACAAAGATATTATTTATCCCAAGTAGATTGCAAAGGATCTCCCTCACGTAAATGCTGTAGGTGTGTACAGAGTGAAGGTGGAAACTGGTAGCTGCAGCAGTAGTAGTAATCTGATAGCAGTAGGGTGGGGCAAAATGAGCAGTCTTCAGGGTGCAAACAGCTAGGGAGGTGCAATCGTCCAGTCCAAATCACTCTTCAGTGCATAGTGGTATTTACAGTCAAAGAAGAATGTTGTAGCACTCCATGTGTGTTATAAACTACAGCTACAAAAGTAGCCAGCAGCTGGTACATTTTAAAATAACTAAACTTTGTATTTATTTTTTAAAGATGGGTGTCAGACTGGGGGACAGCACCAGGTGCAAAAATAGCTAGCTACACCCCTATATGGCAGTATGCTTTTTAGGTGTGTAAGTACATTTCCGCTGTGTTTAGAAATGCATTACAAAATGCCCTTGAGTAGATACTGAGTGAGTAACTTGACGTTTCACATCTGGCGAGCTAGAATATCAAGGTATAAGAAGGCCTTATTAACTTTAATAATGTTTGTAGCCAAAGAACAATACCCAGAAAGTGGAATTCAAGTGTTAGACTGACCTTATAAGATTTGCTAGGTGTTATAAAGGAAACAAAGCAGTTGGTGGGATCTTAGGGGAAAGAACTAGATGCATGCACTTAAATGGAATGTGTGAGAACAATATCGTCACAATACTGACTAGAATGATGTTGGGGTGAAAAAAGCTAAAACCAATACAAAGTCAGTAGAACCACAAACAGCTCAATAAAAAAATCTTTTTTCAAACTTAAAACTGCTAGTATTTTTATTTTATTTTATTTATTTACATTTGTTTACCGGGAAATTCCGACTGGATGCAGGTCCTTTTTCAGCGGATGCCCAGGGAGAAAAGCTCCACATCATGAACATGATAAATAGAGATACAAAGTTGCAGCAACAGTAAACATTACAGGTTGTTGGCTTTAATACAATAACAAGATATTGATTACCAACAGTATATACAGTAAATGTTGCAAGTTAAGATAGTCTCTTGTCATTTATAATATTAGTAACAAAGTTGTCAGACAAGATATTAAAGTATATAAAGACAACTAGCTATTTCTGACTGTGGTTAGTAGTGGTGGTAGTATAGTTGGGTTAAAAACTTTCGCCTCATAAGGCTTCCTCAGGCAAAGCAAAACAAACAACACAAGTAAACCATTTAAGTAGTATCTCAGTCACATCATCCATCTTTAATTAGACTTGGTTATACACTTCTTTCAGCATAGGTTTTAAAAAGACACTGCCATTTAAACCTGGTAAAATGTGAGCCCTAAGGTGCAAAATCCAATTCTTCTACCTCTGTCCTATCTTTAACATTCCCTCCATGGATTGTGTCATTTACTAAGAATAGAAAATTTAAAGGTATGCTTAACTCCTTTTATCTTTGATATGGTTGGTTATTTCATTGTTGCATATGGTCCACCTCAAAAAACATTTATTTCAGTCAAATAACAAGATTCTGTCTCACAAAACCTGAAAAATGGCTGTCTCACAAAATGGTAAAAATGTCCATTTCTACATCAATTCTGATAAATTATGTTTGATTTTTCAGCTTAAGACAACATTGATACAACCTCTAACTACTGTCATCCTACTGGGAAAACTGTCAGAAAATTAAATCCTGGCTCTAATGATTTGAGCTCTATCTCAATGTGAGTGACCTTCATGACAAATCAGGGAAAGTCAAATTTACCACTGATCTTCATGTCAAATGCAAAGAAGCTATCAAGGTATTTGATAATTTTGCTCCAAGTGAAAAGAAAAAAAAAATTGCTCCAAGTGAAAAGGAAAAAAAGTTGTTTGGCACTACTGAACACTAAATTCCAGGCCCACCATCAGTCGAAGAAGAATATTTCCTATGCAAGAAATTTATAGTTTTACCAGAACTTATGGGAAGCAAGAGCCTGTAGATGCATATGAGTTTCATTTGAGACACAGAGTATATAACTGAATTTAGGGAGCTATTTGAATTATGAGTTAGAGATATATTTATATGTAGAATAAAGTAAAGTAAAGGTGAAGTAAAAACTACACAAGAGGTAGGTTATTGAAAGACTCAAATCTGATACTTCAAAAGGTCAAAGATGTGTATTTGATAAGTGAAGTGTAAAATGTAGTGTTGGGAGGGTGTGCATGTGTTTATGTGTGTAGTTTCATTTGTGAGTACATATGGAGGGATGAATGATCTCAGCTAAGTGTGTGTGTGTGTGTGTGTGTGTGCGTGTGTGTGCGTGTGTGTGTGTGTGTGTGTGTGTGTGTGTGTGTGTGTGTGTGTGTGTGTGTGTGTGTGTGTGTGTGTGTGTGTGTGAGTGTGTGTGAATGTGTGAATATCTGTTTGTGTGTGGGGGAGCTGTCATACTTCTAAATTCCCCTAGACTAACAAGCAGTTTTGTAATATTGGTAGAGGAAACTAGACACCAGGGAAAATTAAATGCTACTCAAAGGTCACTTAAAAGTTAATAGAACAGCAGTTTTGCAGCATGAAACATATATAGGCAGGGTGAACACTAGACACCATGGCTCCTCTTTAAATATTACCCTAAACTCACCTAAAAAGTTAAACAAACAACAGTTTGGCAACGCAAAAGACATATGGAGGAGAGTAAATAGATACCCGATATTTGAAATATTGCCCCAAGTCACCTAAAGACATGCATCTGGAGCATTTCTCCCCAGGCTTCCGCTGAAATTGGCTTCATTTAAACAAATGTTAAAAAAAAAGAGCTTCTCCCCTTGTATTGTTGGCACACAAAGCAGACCATTAACACTGCAGAACTTTCGTTTTTTGCACTACCACTAGGCACCAGAGATTGTAGTTTTAATATTACCATAAGTCACTTAATAAGTAATAGAACAATACGCAAAAATCTTCAAACCCTGCACCCTTGGCACACAAAGTAGCTTATTAGCAAAGAAGGGCTTTAGCCTTCTACAATAATACTAGACAACAGGGTTGTTTTTCAAATATTCCATTAAATCCCTTAAAAAGTTTATGTAAGAACATGGAAAAAGCTTCGGATCTTGTATCTTTGCCACACAAAACATCTTGTCAGGAGAGCTGTAGTCCTCTACAGGAGCGCTAGACTCTATAGGGAACCTTTAAGAATTACCTAAAGTCGCTTAAAAAGTGAAAAATTAAAATAGGGGAAAGCTTCAAAACCAGAACCCTTGGCACAAAAAGCAGCTTGTTAAAAATCCAGAGCTTTAATCCTCCATCCTAAGTAGGATTTACATCTTGATGTGTCTGTAAGAAGTATGAAACCCTTAATATCTGACATTATTGAATGGCTGCAGTGGTCTGTAAGTTAGGATGAACATAGGAGAGGCAAAATCAAAGACAGCTGTGAAGTCTGGGGGGCACCATACCTCTAAATGGCCTTGTTGAACACTTTTGGACAAAGCCAGAAGGAGCACTAGATGACACCAGGTAGAATGTTTGAATATTACTCTAAATATTTTAAAATGTGTATTAGGTCTATAATCATGTTGCAGTTTCAGAGCAATAACAAGAATGAAACTCCATCTTTTGACATTATTGACTGACTGTAATGATCCATGATTTATTAAGGGCAGAGAAAAAAATAAAAGGCTGCAGCAGGGATGTTCTATATAGCAAAGGACAGGTAAGAGTTATGGTGGTGTGTTTTGTGTGTGTGTGTGTGTGTGTGTGTGTGTGTGTGTGTGTGTGTGTATACACGCGCGCATATGTGTGTGGATATCTGTGTGAGAATACATGATAGGGAGCTTGTGCCAATGTGATGCATGGACATCTAGTAGTGATTATCACAGGAAAGTGCTAATTTTCACTAGTGGTAGTCAGTATGTGATCCAGACACATGCAAATTAGCTGTTAATGAGGTCTTTCTTCTTTGTGGTTAATGCGTCTCTTAATCATGTTTTCCAAAATCATGGAAACATCCCTTTTTGGAAGCAGCCCTTAGCACCTGCAGTGAGGTTCTTTTTGAGTCCCATGAAATGTCTAAGTTCAGATTTGTGCCTCTAAATTACAAGCTACATAAATCTTCATGTATGCGGTTATCTTACTCAGGCATAAACTAAAGTCTTTAGGTCAAATTTATCTCAATTGTATGTAAAAAAATAATGCATGAAAGCAGCTTTTTCACAAAGGATCTTGGTAATATTTTAAAGTGGTCTGCTCTGTATATTTGACAAAAATGTAGGTTTTCTGGGTATGTTTAAGAGAATTAAATCTATATAATGGAAAATGGTCTTAAAAATGCAAAGTGCAATCACTGTGAACAGACTCCAATGAAGAGACTGGAAACTAGCTGAAGCATACAATACAGTGAGAGTATGGAGAATAATTGGTCTGTTCACAGATACTGCCAGCATAATTCACATATACATTGAGATAGCGATACAAGTTGAGTTGGCAATTATTGTGTGAGTCCAGTGGTAAGCCAAAATTAGTATGCAAACAAATGAAATTAATCAGAAAAAACCTCTACATTAAATAATTATGCAATTTTTACAGTTTTGTCAGACAAAAGGTCGTAGAAGGAAGGAGGCAGAAGGAACACATATGTATTTTATCGGTATCATTATAGATACAGAAGAAGCACAGTATGCAATGTACTAATACTATAACCAATGCTATGGTATTTTTTTCTTATTTGTTTGAAGGTTTATTTGTTTGGGCAGTGCAGTGGTGCAGTGGTTAACATTATAACCTCACAGCAAGAGGTTCTCTGGTTTGATTCTTGACTGGGGTGCCTTCTGTGCAGAGTCTGCATATTCTCCCTGCATTTGCGTGAGTTTCTTCTGTGTACTCTGTTTTCTTCCCACATTCTAAAGACATGCATTTGCAGCATTTCTCCCTGGGCCTCTGATGAAAATAGGGTTTGTCCTAGTTGGACTTTCCCAGTCAACAAATCTTAAATAAATAAATAAAGGTCTAGATTGCTTTTAGGTAAAATGTGACATTAAATTATCAGCAGAAGCTGTGAAAGTGATACATCTAACCCAAAGCGGCAAAAGATAAACTAAAGCTTAAAAGTTTGGAATAAGCAAGCTGATTGCTCAGCAGACTGAACCCTCTTAATAGGTTAACAAACTGGTAGGTGTTGGCTGTATAGACCTACAAGACTTTACGAAATGGAACTTGAGAGAACATTCTCTTCTACAGAGACTAGAATATATGTATTCATCCACAAGACCAGGGCCTTTGATTCAGTTAATCATATCCTGCTATGTATAAAGCAGCTAAACATGACTTTCGTGATAGCACCATTTTCTGACTCACAAATATTCTAAACAAAATTCCTTTCAAGTACTTACTAATGGCCTGTTTACTGGCATTGGTAGTCTTAATACTGGAATATCACAAGGATCAGTACTGGTTCACCTTTTCTTCTATCTGTTCATAAACATCTTTAGACTATAACTCCCCGGTCCTAAATTAGTCATGTATGCAGATGACATACTCCTTAATAACAACAAAAGGGTGGCAGTCACTTTTCAGTAAAAGATACAAGACAACTTCTCTCTCCTTTGATCTTGGATTACTGAAAAGAACATGTTGCTCAATCCTATTAAAACTAATGTCATTGTCTTTGCACCTTTGCACATTACCTCACACAAGCTACAACTCTAAATAAAATTAAACTGAAAGGCTACAGCAATAACTCTGTCTGTGTTACCAAACAGAAATATCTTGGCCTAAACCTTTATCCATCCCTAACTTTTAGCATACATACAGACCTAATCACTAAGTAAGTGCTAACCCAAATTAAACTATGCTACAAGATCTCATATTTTAAGCCCCTCATCAAGAACTGCCATTGCCGATTCCCAGACTTGAATATGGTCTTATAGTCTGGCACCTCCATTCCTCATACAACAGACACAAACTTCAAACTTTTGAAAATAAATTATTGAGGTTTGCTCTCCTGGCTGATCAACAATCCCTTCATTGTCATCTCTTACAAAAACGTAAGTAGTGCCCTGTGTCCATTTGGGCCACTCACCTTCTGGCAACCCTCCTTTTCAAAATCCTAAACTTAAGCTACTGTTCTACATTAAAGCACAAACTTACCATTAGGGGAACCAAATTACACTCTCAGACGTACTAAAAAGGATATCACCTGAATCTAACCTCCCGTCAAAAGTGGAATAGGGGAAACAGCTGTCTCAAAGACAGGTGGTCCTCCTACCAGCACCCACCTCCCAGTTGAAGTAAAACATTTTTGACGTTAATGTAATTCAAAAAGGGTCCTTGTGGACTACACTACAAGTGCATTTCTCTCAGGGACTCTGACTAAGTAAACTGTCATGTAGTCTTGACATCTTCCTATGATC
>NC_056730.1:191953572-191956072 GCF_019279795.1 Protopterus annectens
AGATTTATAACAGGAACACCTTACCGTACTCACCATTGCCTTAACCTAAAGAAACTTGGCTGGTTGGAACTGCCCAATCTTCTCAAACTCAACCAACTTACTGAAGCATTCAAAATAATTAACCAACCTGATAGAACCCCTTCCCTGAGCAAAATACTTACCCCCTACTCTAACCTAAACTGCCTTCAATCAGCAAATAGTGTTCAGATACAAACCATTAAATCCAAGAACTCGGGTGGAGATGCTCTCTATGCCAACTCCATAGGAAAACCTTGGAATTCCCTTCCAAACAACCTAAGACTTATGACCTCGCTTAATCAATTCAAAAATAATCTCAAAGAATACCTAAAATCACACTGGTTATGTCCTTGTCCTAAACCAGGCTAAACCCGACAAACCAACTACCACCCTAGTCTCTTCACCTTTTTAGAGATCTTATCTTCAACCTCTCAGCTTCTCTATGCAACCATGTTTTGAAACTAATCTCCTTCTCATATGAATGTTAAATAAGTAACATGTATTGCCTGCTGTCTTCTTTTATACTTATGTTAATACTATTTTTCTCTGAATGTAAATGTATTGTTGTCCTCTCATTATGTTGGAGCTTTTCTCCCCGGGCCTCTACTGAAAAAGGACATACATCCAGCTAGACTAGCCCGGTCAACAAATGTAAAATAAATAAATAAATTATATATATATATATATATATATATATATATATATATATATATATATATATATATACACATACACATACATATACGCGCGCACACACACACACACACACACACACACACGTATATATATGTAGGTTTCCTATCGCGTGATTGAAAATTTAAACAGCGAATGTTTATTGAGCAAACCCGATTGGTCAAAATGTCAAAACGTCATGCGCGTAACACGGAAATTGCCATAGGGAATATTTTAATTTTACTTCAAATCAGTGTGATCTCTGAGTAGGAATATTTAACTAGCGGGGGTGTGGAGTGCAGAGGGGCTTGCCCCCCTGCCTACAGCGTAAGTATAGCTTTTTGTTTTTATTTTTATTTTTGTAATATATTTTCGAAATTTCAAACATCGCTCATATGGTGTCGATCATATGGTGTTCGATGTTTGAAAATATAATATATATATATATATATATATATATATATATATATATATATATATATATATATATTTTATTTTATTTTACATTTGTTAACTGGGAGAGTCCGACTGGATACATGTCCATTTTCAGCGTAGGCCTGGGGAGAAAAGTTCCAGGTTAGTAAACAAACTTGTTAAACACATTATAAGAAAGTTATACAGTTACAATACAATGTTCAGTCTAAAAAATAGTTATGTTACTGTACAATAAACATACATTTGAACATTTAAACAGGGAAGCAAAAGTAAGAGGGCAGAAATAGGTCTGTTTCAATTACATACTGCATAGATTAAGTTGCACAGTAGCTAAGCATGTCCAGAGAATGTAGGAAGGGCTAAACTGGTTTGGAACAGGAACATTGCCAGTGTGATTTGAGATATAGTTTAAGATTTGTTTTTAATTGTGAGAAAGATGGTTCTAAAGTGAGAACAAAAGGCAGTGAGTTCCAGATTTTTCCTACATAGTTATAGTGATTCACCAGCAGCATTACTGGATTTGGATGTTTGGACTAATAGTTTATTGGAGGATAGCAATTTATTTTAGGGGTTAATGATACATTTAAGAGCAAGCGTTTTTTCAGGGTGGTGAGGAATTTGATGGGCTATTTTGAGCTGGCTATAGTGAAGTAGGCTAGTGCATTCTAGCCATCCCAGGTGCTTCAGGTTAAGGCAGTGGTGGGTCCTATAGGCCATACCTGTTGCGAATCTAGTGATGTGATTATAGCAGATGGCTAGTTTGCTAAGTGTTGATTGGTTTAGGTTAGCAAGAAGGGGAGAGGCATAGAGAAGGGTTGACAGCAGGTGTATGGAAGCAATAGTAGATCTGGCGTGAAGGGTAAGGAAACATCTGACCTTATAGAGGAACCCAAGTTTTTTGTTGACAGTTTTGATGGTTTGATTAATGTGGCTGTCAAATTTAAGGGAGTTGTCGATACTGACACCTAAAAGCTTAGTATGGGCATCTGGTGATATAATTGTGCCATTGGAGGATTTAATGGAGAACAGTGGGGAGGGGGTTTTACAGGCGGGTGAGAATGTGAGCATTTTGGTTTTGTTAGGATTTAAAATGAGCTGATGACTTGAGAACCATTTTTCAGCTAGGTTAAACGTGTTTTGGGTGATTGCCATGAGATCTGTCAGGGAGGTGGCTGAACAGATTAAGGTAGAGTTGTCTGCGTATTGTATGCATGTGGCCTGGGGAGTGGCGTTGGGCAGGTTGTTTATGAAGATAGAGAAGAGAAGGGGACCAAGGATAGAGCCCTGGGGGATGCCTATGGTGACAGTTAAATGTGATGAAAGCCAGGTTTCTCTAAGACATAACAGATCTGGTGAATAAGTTGCTAATAGGGCG